>NC_080731.1:6472070-6572070 GCF_019097595.1 Hemibagrus wyckioides
GCGTACGTTTCGAGAAACCTATACCAAACCTTGAGTTAAATCTTCACTTGCTTTTATAGGGCAAGGTGGAAATTGCATAACATTTTCATGTGGCCATTTCCTCCCACTTTCCTCCCTAGCATGATGAGGGGACACAGCAGGTTATTTATTTTTACAAATAGCCATCTGTTGTGGCAGATTGTCAGATGGCTGCTTGCTAAATAACCTACCTGACCTGAACCTTGGGAACCTAGCCTAGTAAAACTGCGCATGGAGGCAGTGAGCTCTTTAGGTTTTATTATTATTAAAGTAAGACGTGCAAATCTGGGGGGTAAGACATTGAGTAATGCGTTGATATTTGCCTTCAGCTTTAACTAAAAAATAAGTGTAAATATTTTATTTTGTCACATTGCTAAAGGTTTAGTGTGCTCCAGGTTTATCTCAGAAAAGCAGAACTAAAAAACCCTGTGAAAGAAATAATTTAGTTTATCGTCTCTTGGAACACAGCCCCACAGCCTGTCTACTTCCCCTATCGCAACTTCACAGAACAGCTCCAGAGATGTGATTTAGATGGAACCTGTAAATAACGTCCTTGAAGTCACAGCTATGGCATATTTCCACTCCGTATAGTTCGACAAATGCAAATGATGACCCTCCCAACTCCCAGAGTACCCATCTGTTGTTTGGTGAGTCCAGAGGGAGTGGCAGAAAGACAGAGAGAGCAGCAGGTAGCGGGTGAATTAGCTCTGAACCATGACCTTTACTTGCAGCGAGGAGCCACAGGTGTGCTGGAGAGGAACCATGCCAAACCTGCTGTGTCCTCTGTAGCAGATTGCAGACTGGACGTCTATTACTCAGGCCTGATGAGAGGCGCTGCAGCTTCGAGTCAAGAAGTCAAGAAGCTTTTAGTGTCATTTTCATCCAGATTTCCTCCAGGACTGTGGCGCTTTATAACAAAACCATCACATAGAGCTAGTACTATATATACTACATAAAGTGCAAACAGTGCAAGACAGTACAGTACAGTGGAACCTCAGCATATGAATGCCCTTCCCTATGAATTTTCACCTTAAGTATTTAAATTTTGCTAGAAATTTTCATAGAAATACGAAGAATTTTAGTCGTACGAAAGAACTGAACCAAACACAGGTTAAGTTGCTAAGTTGTTTGTGTTAGTGGAAAGCCAAGCAAATCCAAATGAAGTGAGTTTACGAGAATTTTACACATTTTTTTCAGTCAGTAAAAGCTGTTTCAAAAGAGTCAACCCATGATACCAACGTTATGCTTTCAAAAGCAACGTGATTTTTGCGCGTTTTGCGTGTTTTTTGCCAGTTAGGTGGCAACTAACTATGAGGACCCTTGACATGGAATGCTTGGCTTGGGTCAGTTCTTTTTAAGCAGCCATACAGTTTACACACACTTCATATTGGTAATATTGGTAATATTTTTGGGTGACTGGAACAGATTATCTGCATTTACCTTATTTCTTATGGAAAAATTCGTTTGGAATACATATTTCCACCTTAAGAACTCACCTCCAGAACGAATTAAACTCATATGCTGAAGTTCGACTGTATAATAATTGACAAGGGACAGACAATGGTACTGGTAAGGAAATGAATAAATCCATTCATTCTTTTTTCTAGCCTGTGCAATAATGGATACCAGTTCATTTCAATGCATGAGATATTCACATTGAGGAAATTTATATCAGCCAACGAACCGATATCATGTTCCTGGACTGTGGAAGAAAACTGGAGAACTCACAGGAAACCCATGCAAAAAGAGCAGAGAACATGTCAAACTCCACTCAGACAGTAACCCGAGCTTTTAGGATCGAATTTGAAAGCCTTGCGCTGTGAAGTGGCAATGCTACCCGCTGTTAAAGAAATAAATAATGAATATGGGTGGATGAGGAAAATGTATGCTGACAACCACCAATGTTATTATAGCCTCTGCACATAGACACCGATTTACTACAATTACAGACAAACACCACCGTTTTACTCGTTCCGTCAGCTACACACCACGATGTGCTAGTGGGCCTGTTGGTGGCGATTGTGTAAATTAGATGAAATTATTATTTCAGTGAGGTTTGCCATATGATGATAGTTCTAAATAGCTGTGGCAAGCTCAGAAGCATGAAGTAAAATTGGCCAGACATTCTGTGCTGTATGCATAAATATACAGTCAAGAATAATGCAGTTTAAAGACAGGAATCAAAAATCAAAAACGGTCCAAAAATATAAAATGTGGAATAAAGAGTTTAGACAAAAGTATTTAGAGTGTGTAGCATGTTCATAAGATTTACTGAGTGTGGGTGTGGCCACACTTTTTTTTTTTTTTTTTTAGTAATCATATTGCAGAATAAACTGTTTTTTTGTTTGTTTGTTTGTTTTGGAGTTTTTTGGACACGTGATAAATGTTACTTTGGGACAACAACCTGCAATAGTGGTAGTAGAAAAATACATTTTATTAAAGTTTCACCTTTTTGATTTAAAAAAAAAATCTCCCCCATTCCATTTTAATTTCCTATCACAAACTCACAACCCTCTTGTTGTAAACTTTTTTTTGCAGAGATCAGTTGTGAAATCTAATAAACTGGGTTGCTCCTTCTTTGTGACACCGCCACCAGTGGAATCCGTTCTGCAGAGCAGCCAAGCTTCCACCATTATGACATCCATCATATGAAAGAACAGTCAGCGATACCACTTCTTTAGCTGTAATTTTGTATGAGACAGTGCTAGAAGGGAATCGAGAAGGTTTGGATATGAGTACAATATTGGGACATACATCTTCCACCATTTCATCGGCTTTCTAGTCTAAAGCTCACATGGATGTATTTCTATCACGACCGGGTGACTGATTAAATCCAGTTCAACAAAGATATCATAAAATGTTATTATTGTTAATCTCAGAAATCTCAATAATTGTCGATTTACTGACCTCTCAGTGTCATGTTACAAACAAGCATGACAACATGGACAACATCCTTAGCCCACTGCTGCCTGTTGTTGCTTTGAAGCATCATAGGTATTTTATCAATTAACAAAATAAATATTTGATGAAAACATTAATAATGGATAAAAATGAATTCAGAACTTACCTAAGACTATCTACAAGAAACTGGACAATGTTTTAGGAGACCAAAAATATGGCTGCCACAAATGCTCTTTGAGATTTTGTGGGGGGAAATGGTGGGAAAAGGTCATGTGATCAAATATAAGCACACTATTGGCTTCAAGAGACTTCCTCCCTTTTACAAAGGGCATTTTTAATTGTGTGTGTGTGTGTTTGTGATACAAAGGCTGTGAAAAACATAGCCATAACCTGGAGAAACTTATTATTATTTTTTATATAGAGATAAATTAAACAGGCTTTAAACAGGATTTCAGCACCTGCCCATTAGTTGTCTTCATTTACACATGCAATCACTGTTCCTAATGTGGCATCTAGTCTAAAATAAAACACATTGCGAGTGATAAAATGAATCAATTTGCATTAACACCTATCTGAATTTTTTATTTTTTTTTACGTTAGGTAGAAAATGATAATCATAAAAGCAAAAATAGGCAGAAAGACTGTAACCCAGTATGAAATACTAATCAACAGAGATCACAAATCATTACCAAAATTGACAATCTTCTGGTTTTATCCTTGTTTTATTGAATCAGATGTTAAAGTGAAGAACTGTGCGTCAACAGGATGTCTGGACCCCAGAGAAGAAGCAGCCAGGACTGGATTACAAAACTGTCAATCAAACCAGGATGTGAAGATGAAACATCCAAACAGATGGCTTGCCATGGTATCTTGAGAACGAAACCTCCTCACCCTCCCCCAGCACCAATCCAGACAAGAATAAACCATTGGATGGATGCTGTAAGCCCCTTAGATTTGCGTAGAAGTCTTTCTCCTCAGCCACCCAGTATGATGAATGTGTACAGAACATTTGCTTGTGCTCCTAATCTGTGCAGACAGACAGATTCTTAGATATTAGACCAGGTAAACCAAGCTGTTGCTTCAGGGTACTTCTTTTGACATTTAGGATAGCAAAGACATTTATGACTTGACATTATAGAATCCATGCATATTATTATTCATACACGTATGCATGGTTGAGGTTTGGGCTTGATTTTCAGAGACAGGAAGCCAACCCTGTCGGCCTACAGCTACTAAAAAGACAAGACCGGGTTTTATCCTGAGCAGGTGTCCTCACTGACATCTGCGTCAATTTTCATCATCATCATCAGCGAGCAGCAAAATCCTCACAATAGACGGCACGCTTTGTGGAGTCTATCTGCATACAAAAAGGTACATTTTCATTGTTTTTAAAGGGAAATTGCTTTTCATGATAAAGCACCAGGCATTCTGATGACCGAGCATTTTTCACATTTTTATCTCTATTGTATAATTTTCCTGAACCTTTTCCTGAAATTTGAATGAGCTTGTTTTATGTAATGCTGCTGAAATTACGGGCTTTTGACATCCCGTATGCTTTTCAACATTAAACTGTGCAATACAATTTCTTATCTGTGTCACGCTGTTAAATTAAGCATTTATCAGTGTGGAGATAGGGAAATGAATTTAGTCATCAAATTTTCCTTTGTCATGAAATATAACTAAGCAGAGAAATATCTTTTTCTTTTTTTTTTAAATAGAAAAAATAAAGATATTTTCCTGCCTAAATTTAAAGACTGACCTATACTCCGTCATCATGGAGCAGTTGTTTGCACCCTCCCCCTTCTTGACCTGGATAATCAGATTTAGAAAAACAAAAAAAAAACAAAAACTCTTTTAATCACCAATGCTCCCGAAAGTGCAATGGGAATATTTTGAAGATGTTGGGATACTTGTGTAGTGTGTTGACAGCCTCATATCAACAATACATGACAGTTAGGAATAGTGAAGCCACGTTACAACTGCCGATGACAGGAAAGTACAGAGCAGTGTGTCTGGTGAAGGCCATGAATATAAAGAAGATGAGATAGAAAATGGCAGGGACAATAGCAAGAAGAGCTTCTCATAACAATTCAAGGCATGCATGTATGTGATATAGAATCTTTGAGTCTCCTATAAATAAACATCTACAGCAAACAAAGACATTGTAGTATAGATTTAAGCCAGCCTGAGAGAATGAGGACGAGGAGCTGAGGACGAGGGATTGAGGTAGATGGAGTGCAATCGAACAAGGTGCTTTGGTATTCCGTGCAAACAGAAAGAGGCTCAGTGAGAGGGTGGGACTTTTTGAGATCCGTTGCTCTGGAGGGGTCACTGAAAGCCCACAGCTTCCAGATGTCCTCTTAACTGCGAGTAATGAGTCCAGCATACACAGACATACTCATTTGCACATACTGATGAGAATAAATGGTCTCTTTTTGGATTTCGTGCCAAGGATATCTTCGAAAAAAAGTAATTTGTTCAAAGAAATAAGTTGCATATTTCGGGAAAGGTAACGTTCGAACCACTTAGTGCCTTTGCAACACTTAAACTGGATTATTATGTACATATTATTATGTATTAAGTTACAGGGTCAAACTTTTACATAGAATTTTCAGATACAGAAAAATTTGTAGCTATTCGTTAAATAACATCCACAAAAATATTCTGAAATGTATTTATTTATTTATTTTTTAAATAATATAGTTTATATAATATAGTTTCCATCTATAATGTGAGTAGCTTGGAAATTAAGATCACTGAAAAAAAAAAAATAAAATCTTTTTATTCCTCTGATCTTCTGAAATCTTAAATGATGCAACAACATCCTGTTCCTAAAGGAGAGTTAAAAATTTGATATTTTTTCTAAGCATAGAATTAGTAAATATGCTAATTACGCATCCATATCACATTATCATTGATAGAAAAGAGGATTTTTATAGAACCTCTTCCCATGATCTTCAGGAAGTGTGGATGATGCCCCTTTCTGTTGAAAATGTGACTTCTAAATACTGTTATAAGACTAATAATATTATATAATATTTATAAATAGCTGTATAATAAATGACTCGGATGTTTAAAGCACTTAATTTTTTAAAAAATATATATAAATAAACTAATAAATAAATTGCAATATAATGTGAACCCATTTCATATTTTTAACCTACTTGACATTTCGCTGCTTATATATGAGGATAAAGCAAAGTTATACACGTCTAAATATGTTTTATTAATGTTTTTTTTTAGACATTTATCTGAATTTATAATATTGTTGTGAAGAACCTGTGTTTGAAATATCATTAAACTTCACATACAGTACATATTCAATTCAAATAACGGTAATGCCATTTCCGTGGGAAACAAATGACACCCCAGTTATGGAATCATCCAAGTAAATGACCAAATATATTACAAGATGTATGAAATGTCCACAGTGAACACTTTGAAATGATGTTGTGCTGTGGTTGGAACTCCTGAGTCTGTCTGGGCTCGGGATTAACAGTCTGAGACGTCAGAGGAAGATTTGAAGGCGGTCTCCATGGAAAGACAGGACGTTTATGATTAGCAACCCTTCTGGTGCCATCAGTTATTGGTGCAATGTAAATGTCACTGTTTATGTCAACTAACCGACTGTGGATTTGCAGTGATGGATTGACTCTTATGATGTTTTCTTATGAGGCTTGTCTTTCCCAAATGAAGTAACTCTTGAAAATTGCTGTGTGGTTTTCCTGCGAGTCGGATGATAACATGCACACTCATTTAATGTAAAAATTTATCTCGTAAATATTTTGAGGTGTACCTCACCACAAACCAGCGCATGTTCACGCCGCGTTTGAAAAACCTACAATTTCCTTTCATTTTAGTTAAAGCCTTCGGTTTAGTTGCTTGTTTACGTTGCCATGGAGACTAGGGTGGAGATCGAAATGATGAAAGATGCTTGGGACTGGAGATTTTCAGGAATAGAAGGCTGGAGGCAAATTTGCCACTGAATTCCAGTCTTTGTAGCATTGGAAACAGTAGCCTGCCATTTTAACCCCTCATTAATATGATCTATGAGACTTTCGAACAAATACGGCCTCAGATGAACTTTTATGAGTTTATTTTAAGTGGCCGGAGTCTGGCTTGTGTAAAATTTAAATTGCTATCTTGTGTTAGTAAAGTGCTGGTGCCTGATCCTGACACGCTTCCACTGCTGTGGCTTAGATTGCCCTCCAGACAAGCCTGATAAATCCTGATGCTCTACTTCTGCTCAAAGCTTCTGCACTTCAGATGCACTTTCTCCTCTTGGAGATAGTCCCACACGGATATCTTAAAGATATCTCGCTCTTGCTGCAGTGGATAATCTCACCTGGGATCCTGTGTGTGTGTGATTTTTATTTAAGATCTGCTGCTGTAATTGTAAAGTCTGTCCTGTGCTCAACCTAGCTATCTTACATATTCATGCTGAACATCCTTTTATCACACTTTGTACTGTTTGACTTAGAAGAGTAACAATTTATACCTATCTGGGGTCACTCAGAAGAGTCCAGTTGTCTCCACCTCAAGTCGTCTCAGGGAGTTTTCTTCTACATTGTCGCCTTTCTTTTGTTCATTAAGGGCTCTAAATCTAACTACAGACTTTTGTCACAAATTTGTCCATAAAGGGAAATTCATATGCTATGCATTTTGTAAATACCAGTACAGTATTTTGTTGTTGTCTATAATTCAGTAGATTTGAATGAAACAAAATGGAGTGAATGAGAAGAATTTATGGTATTAGTGTCAATAATTCATTGTAGCTTTAGTTTTATGATGCAGGACGTCATTTGCCAATCTTTTATTAAATATAGGTGGAAAGGTCACACACAAAACTCCATAAGAAGCAAGCTGACAAGAGAGCTGAGCAATAAACTCATGACTAAAGAGTGAAAGAGCAACTCCTGAGCATGGCATGTACTCAGTCTTCCAGTAATGCAGCTTAGCCACTGCAGCGAGTCAGCTAACACACACACACACAAACTCATCCTCTGTCACAACGCTGTTTTTTTTGTTATCCTAACTGAATAGCTAGTCTTATTAGTTTTGTTTCATGGATTTGTTCAAGTAGATATCAGTGTTTTCCTGAACCAACCTGATTTGCATTGTTACCAATTATATGATTTGAATCTGATCAGTCTTATACGTAAATTTTATATTCAAATTTTAGGAATTCAGTAGCTCACATCTTTTTCAAGGACTTCATGGACTAATCTTTGTAATGCATTCATTGCAGACCAGCATTATTCTCAATTCCCTGCGTATTGCGCCTCGTGTTTAATATGCAGTCTGGCTGATTAGCTGCAATCGTAGATTTGCAGTCATAGTATCCAGTTAGAGCTGTTCAGTTTTCTGCAAGGTTAACCAGGATAGAATAAAATTGTATGTTGTTGTTCTTTCGGCTGCTCCCTATTTGGTGTCGCCACAACGGCTCATTTGGTCTGCGAGTTTCGATTTGGCACAGGTTTTACACCGGATGCCCTTCCTGACGCAGCCCTCCCATTTAACCTGGGCTTGGGGCCGACGCTGAGAGTTAACTCTTCAGTGGCTGGGTTAGTGCCCTGCCCAAAAATTTAACCTGGGCTGCGGGATCCTGCCGCTGGACCAACAGGAGGCTATAGAATTAAATTGTATACTAATCTTAAATTAATTAAGATTTATATCACTCACATCTGGTCAGGGAGTTCATTATTTGCACTCCTTTTTATTTCTTTCTTATCTATAAGGAGAGACATTTAATTTCGTTGTGCTGTGTACAATGGCAATAAAGTATCTATCTATCTATCTATCTATCTATCTATCTATCTATCTATCTATCTATCTATCTATCTATCTATCTATCTATCTATCTATCTATCTATCTAACTGGAAGCCTTTAGTTGCATCTGAACAATTAAGATGCTTCTCTTCACGTCAGACATCACCCCACTGCTGATTTTGGCATCAAATCATTAAATTGACATGAGTGAGTCAGTTCCACTGGCACTTGACATGCTCAAGTCGCCGTGTTTTACAGATAAAATGACAGACTTTGGATTAGGAGCAGTGCTTGATTTTTTCCCCCTCATATCTCATCCGGTACCAGTCAATGTTCACTGAATTTTGTTTAAAGTAGGCTTCCTATTCTTGGAGCTTATCAGTGGTTTGAGTCTCGGGGTGAAGCCTATATTTATGCAAATATAGGTATTTTAGTCTTGTCTTTGGCACATCTCTGCCTCCATCCTGAGAAGTATTATTAACAGTTCAACAGTTTTTCTTAAGACTGAAAATATTCTTGTCTTCCGCCAGCGCTGTTTCTCTTCTCTGGTGGTTTGCTAGTGGGTTTGTTGGTTGAAAAGAATGTCCATAAGGTGAGATGATGTTGATTAACTAGATATAATTCGCTAATAATAAAAATAATAATAATAATATGAGCAGACTGCTCAACAGAAATAAAATGTGATAAACATCCAATGATAAAAATGGATGTTTATTGAAGGACTTTTGGTTGTTGCAGACAAACGTCAGACATCTTTGGTCATGATGGTCGTGGTGGTCTTGGATCACATTGTGCCAGGTGAATGGAAATAGACTTATCAGTCATTTTCAATCAATATAAACAAATAAATTATTTTATTGATGGATCTAAAATGAGTCAGGACTCTGTTAGCTTTCAGTGTGAGACGTGTGTGTTTCCCTCTGTCGGATAACCTTACACAGAATTTTAATGGTTGAAGATAAACACCTTCAAATTTGAGATGCTCATGAACAGGCATCTCAGAGAACAGAAATAGGTTTCAAATCATCAGTTACTTTGAAGATAGGAACATTTGTGTGCTAACATTTGTTTTCTATGAATATATTGCCTCTAGTACACTAGGGGAAAAATAGAAATACTTATGAAAAACGACAACCTCCTAAAGCTCTGAGTGTCTGCTTTCATATGAGCTTCATATTAAGCACCACTGTGGAGTGAGACATGACAAAGACATTCAATACTGAACATGACCACAACAGAACAGGAGCAAATTCCATTTCTGGGAGAAAAAAAAAAGAAATTAAAGTCTGGAGGTTTGCTGTTATGATGCTTGTATAAAAGTTACCAAAAGGAGAAGCGTGCATAGGATTATGCTTAACTCCTGAGACAGCTACTGTAGAAATATGGCAGTGGTATAAATGCAAAATGAAAATAAAATGTACTGTAAAAATATCATTATTGCCTCAAGCTCACTTTAAAATAGGTTTCTTTTGATGCAAGCCCATTTTCTGCCAATCAAACACTGATAAAGTAAAAGTTGATTGAATCGTGAATGCATGTTGCTTAATTTCTTGCTTCCTTTGCTTTACTCACTCTTCATTGGAAAGCCTCTGTAATGCATGATCGAATTACAATTCTAACAATCTTTTAATGATTTTTTTTTTTACAATTTAAGCCACGATTCCCTCAACGTGGGAGTGAGGGAACGCTCATTTTAATAAGACTGCACCTAAAGAACTGTCACTGTATCACCATTGAGTATTGATCTGTCATCATTTTCCCTTCAAGTTGCAGTTCAATTTTTATTGGACTGACTTCAATGAACTGTTTTCTTTTTTCCCTTTCAGTTTAGCCTAGAGGATCTTCGATCCAGCAACGCTGATATAAACCATAAGAGATGAAAAAAAAAATATGGCAAGACAAATATTTAATAAGTCACAGCCCTGTCAGTTATTGGGGGGAAATTTGTGTGTGCTTGTGTGTGAGAATTTTTAATATATGTGACAGCATGTATAGGAGTGTGTGTGTGTGTGTGTGTTAGTCTGTGTAATAATCTTAAATCTTATCTTAATACATGATAATTGCATCTGAACACAAATCCCCCCCCCCCCCCCCACATCACTCTTTTAGCATCCTGAGGGGGATCTATTTGGCTCTATAAGGCTTCATGCAGTTGTACAAATCATGCAGATTATATATATATATATATAATCAATTATATATTATTATATATATCAATATTTGTACTTGATCGTATTCGTGCCATATCACAGCTGCTTATTTCGGATTCTATTTTTAGTATTACATTCATATATATTTTAAAGTGTGTGAGCTTTCCAGATCGCACTGTTCATATGTACATTAATGTTAAGTGCAATAACTTTTCTTTATGTCTTTTAATTAAACACTTCTGTCTGATAAGGAGTTCATTAACTCCTTTTTATTAATTTTTTATCCTTCATTCCTTGTTATTCTCTTTTTTTTACACCATAAGGAGAGATATTTAATTTTGTTGTACTCTGTGAAATGGCAATAAAGAATCTATCTATCTATCTATCTATCTATCTATCTATCTATCTATCTATCTATCTATCTATCTATCTATCTATCTATCTATCTATCTATCTATCTATCTATCTGTGTATCTGTGTATCTATCTATCTATCTATCTATCTATCTATCTATCTATCTATCTATCTATCTATCTATCTATCTATCTCTATTTGTCTGCCTATCTATCTATGTCTATCTATCTATATATCTATCCATCCATCCATCTATCTATCTATCTATCTATCTATCTATCTATCTATCTATCTATCTATCTGTCTATCCATCCATCTATCTGTCTATCTATCTATCTATCTATCTATCTATCTATCTATCTATCTATCCATCTATCTGTGTATCTATCTATCTATCTATCTATCTATCTATCTATCTATCTATCTATCTATCTATCTATCTATCTATCTGTGTATCTATCTATCTATCTATCTATCTATCTATCTATCTATCTATCTATCTATCTATCTATCTGTGTATCTGTGTATCTATCTATCTATCTATCTATCTATCTATCTATCTATCTATCTATCTATCTATCTATCTATCTATCTATCTATCTATCTATCTGTGTATCTATCTATCTATCTATCTATCTATCTATCTATCTATCTATCTATCTATCTATCTATCTATCTATCTATCTATCTATCTATCTATCTATCTGTGTATCTGTGTATCTATCTATCTATCTATCTATCTATCTATCTATCTATCTATCTATCTATCTATCTATCTATCTATCTATCTATCTATCTATCTATCTATCTATCTATCTATCTATCTATCTCTATTTGTCTGCCTATCTATCTATCTATCTATCTATCTATCTATCTATCTATCTATCTATCTATCTATCTATCTATCTATCTATCTATCTATCTATCTATCTATCTATCTCTATTTGTCTGTCTGCCTGCCTATCTATCTATCTATCTATCTATCTATCTATCTATCTATCTATCTATCTATCTATCTATCTATCTATCTATCTATCTATCTATCTATCTGTCTGTGTATCTATCTATCTATCTATCTATCTATCTATCTATCTATCTATCTATCTATCTATCTATCTATCTATCTGTCTGTGTATCTATCTATCTATCTATCTATCTATCTATCTATCTATCTATCTGTGTATCTGTGTATCTGTGTATCTATCTATCTATCTATCTATCTATCTATCTATCTATCTATCTGTCTGTCTGTCTGTCTGTCTGTCTGTCTGTCTGTCTGTCTGTCTATCTATCTATCTATCTATCTATCTATCTATCTGTCTGTCTATCTATCTATCTATCTATCTATCTATCTATCTATCTATCTATCTATCTATCTATCTATCTATCTCTATTTGTCTGTCTGCCTGCCTGCCTGCCTATCTATCTATCTATCTATCTATCTATCTATCTATCTATCTATCTATCTATCTATCTATCTATCTATCTATCTATCTATCTATCTATCTGTCTGTCTGTCTGTCTGCCTATCTATCTATCTATCTATCTATCTATCTATCTATCTATCTATCTATCTATCTATCTATCTATCTATCTATCTATCTATCTATCTATCTATCTATCTATCTATCTCTATTTGTCTGTCTGCCTGCCTATCTATCTATCTATCTATCTATCTATCTATCTATCTATCTATCTATCTATCTATCTATCTATCTATCTATCTATCTGTCTGTCTGTCTGTCTGTCTGTCTGTCTGTCTGTCTGTCTGTCTGTCTGTCTGTCTATCTATCTATCTATCTATCTATCTATCTGTCTGTGTATCTATCTATCTATCTATCTATCTATCTATCTATCTATCTATCTATCTATCTATCTGTCTGTGTATCTATCTATCTATCTATCTATCTATCTATCTATCTATCTATCTATCTATCTATCTATCTATCTATCTATCTATCTATCTGTGTATCTATCTATCTATCTATCTATCTATCTATCTATCTATCTATCTATCTATCTATCTATCTGTGTATCTATCTATCTATCTATCTATCTATCTATCTATCTATCTATCTATCTATCTATCTATCTATGTATCTGTGTATCTATCTATCTATCTATCTATCTATCTATCTATCTATCTATCTATCTATCTATCTATCTATCTATCTGTGTATCTGTGTATCTATCTATCTATCTATCTATCTATCTATCTATCTATCTATCTATCTATCTATCTATCTATCTGTGTATCTGTGTATCTATCTATCTATCTATCTATCTATCTATCTATCTATCTATCTATCTATCTATCTATCTATCTATCTATCTATCTATCTATCTATCTGTGTATCTATCTATCTATCTATCTATCTATCTATCTATCTATCTATCTATGTATCTGTGTATCTATCTATCTATCTATCTATCTATCTATCTATCTATCTATCTATCTATCTATCTATCTATCTATCTGTGTATCTATCTATCTATCTATCTATCTATCTATCTATCTATCTATCTATCTATCTATCTATCTATCTATCTATCTATCTATCTATCTGTGTATCTGTGTATCTATCTATCTATCTATCTATCTATCTATCTATCTGTGTATCTGTGTATCTATCTATCTATCTATCTATCTATCTATCTATCTATCTATCTATCTATCTATCTATCTATCTATCTATCTGTCTGTCTGTCTGTCTGTCTGTCTGTCTGTCTATCTATCTATCTATCTATCTATCTATCTATCTATCTATCTATCTATCTCTCTATCTATCTCTCTATCTATCTATCTATCTATCTATCTATCTATCTATCTATCTATCTATCTATCTATCTATCTATCTATCTATCTATCTAGCAAACCATCCAAAAGAACCCATAAGGAACTGTTTTGTGAGTAAATAACTTCAGCTGATGGCTTCTTGAATGTTTTCTTTAAATATGGTTTGCATAAACACTTCTTGATGCTCATCAACTGTGTTTCATTATAAATGAATTTTGAGTCTATTCTTTTCCCAGAGAAACACAAAACACAGTAACTTACACTTCTAACACAGGGGACGTTTACATATGTCTGCTTTTATCTATTTCTTTTCTCCAAACGTTAAAATATGTTTCATATCACTGTAATGTTTTCTGAAATCTGTATTGACAGTTTCTCCTGGTGGCAACCGTCATAATAGAAGTAACCATTGGGTTTTTTTTTTTTTTTTTTGTGAATGCTGATGTTTGCTTCACATGAGGTGATTATAACGAATAAAACACTCATTGTGCTGTTATTGGAAAATAATCAACAACAGGGTGGTGGGATGTGGCTTGACGTGATATAGAGTTACTGCTACCACCCAATGTTGATCTATTTCCAATAACAGCATGCTTTTATAGTTATATTGTGAAATAATAACCCAGCTAGTTCCTGTTATTCTAATCATTACCTCATCAGTCCCTCTCTTTCTTGTTTCTCTTAAAGTAAATAAAATTTATTGTGTTGCAAATTGCTGACACTAGAGATTCCTTCCAAAGATTTCTTCACACAAAAAATAATCCATAGTGTAAACTGTTACTATAGAAAAGATAATGTTTTAGAATAAACAATTGAGAATTGAGTCAGAATTGAGATTTTAACAGCGCTGTAGTCATTGTTTCCCAAAAAAAAACCCAAAACATATTTACAGAAGCTGATTATATAATAGTAATGTGAATATTTTTGGGGAAAAAATCCAATCTTGTAAATTTGTAATGATTAATGATTAATAAATCATTTTTGTGTGCTGTCCCAAGAACAAAGGGAGGGAAAATGTGATGGGAAATCTAACAAAGAGGAAGTTCTGACCTTCTGTATACTTGACTAGATAGTTGTTTGTGAGTAGAAATTGTTGTGTTCAGAGAATAGAGGGATAGAACAGCGCAGGAGATGAGATGACGGGAATCGAGGCTAAGAATCAGAGCTTGGTAAGGTTATCTGGATCAGGGGATGATCAGCCATTGTCATGTAGTCAATAAGTGACAATTGTTTTCCTTTCCTTTATCCTGTTTTGTGTTTTAATTCTATCTATCTATCTATCTATCTATCTATCTATCTATCTATCTATCTATCTATCTACCTACCTACCTACCTACCTACCTACCTACCTACCTACCTACCTACCTACCTACCTATCTATCTATTTTTACTCTTGCCTGTACCTACCAATGTGCTATTTTCTCAAAATTCTGAGGAACGAAAACTGAGGCTCAACCTGCAGGATTGCGCTTTTTACTTTCTTTTATTTTTGGCAGCCTTGGGGTTGAGAGTATGCAATAAAATAAACTATATCAACAAAATTTGAAAACACTTCAAACGTATCTATGAATCAGTGATTATTTGAGATGTGAATTTTATTATATTTTTTTCTGGGAGGTATTTGGTGATTGAAAAATATGTCATGAACACGTTTGTTTAGAAAATAAAAAAGAAAACTGTGAGAAAATGAGAAGATGCTTTTTCCTGTCCTTATTCTTGTGTCTTCTCAAAAAAAGCGAACAATTTTTGTTCACTTTTTGCCTACTGAGATGTTTAAAACCAGCAGTATGAGTAGAGCTGCAATGGAAAGCTCTTCATATTCTCTAAGTGACCGAATATGATGAGATTCAGCTCTCTGGGTGCATTAATACTTTATGAGCTTAACGCAAACATAGTAGCTGTGAGACGGAGGCTAAAACTTACCGAGGGGATATCTACATGCTCATGTGGCTCATGGGTTCCTGAAGATAACAGTCAGCTTAAAGCCTGAACTTAGCTGCTTCAGCAAGCCACTCACCAGAGACCGGAGGCTTTCCAAAGCATTTAACTGCATTACCCCTGCATTACCATGGTATGCATGCAGGTTAGTGTCCTCTGGGATGAAGCTGAGGTGGTTTGTTTTAAGCAAGGGGGGGTGGGGATTATTACCATATCACATTTAAAAGGTTTCCAGTGTTTGCAAACACTCAGTCATCTCCGTCATGCTAATGGTCTTCTCGTTCACTGCCTGGTGTTTTTTTTTTTTACCTCCTGACATTAATGCATGAAGGAATTTTCTTTTCTATGTGTGTTTCTGGATGAGCATGAGACTCCCTCTGGAAGTAATTGTAGAACGTATACATACAAGTAGCAATAACTAGCCAGAAGCTAAATGGCAGCATATTAAATTATATATTAAGACCTATGCTATGGAGCTTTGAGGCAAGTTTTAATCATTGAAAGATGTTCGGATATGACACTGGAAGTCAATTCGAATTTTATAATGAATAGCAGATTCTCTTGTTTTTCTTCATTAACATTTCTTTGCTGTGTTACATTTTGGCATCTCACCTGGACTTTTTATTTTCATCCTCAATCCCTAAAATTTTCTCATTTACAGTAAAAAAGTACAACAGTAAAAGCTAGTACTGGGGAACCTTGGCATACGAATGTCCCCTTTTGCAAATTTTGCAAGAATTTGCATCGTCATACGAAGCATTTTTGGGACACGAACAAACCGAGTGGTTTGCATCAGTGGAAAGCCAAGTGAAGCCAAACCAACTGAAGCAAGTTTGGGAATTTTATGAATTTTTTTCATTCACAAAAGATATTCCGAAAGAGTCAAACCACGATACCAATGTTGACTTCGGCATGTGTTCAAAAGCTAGGTGATTTTTCGTGTATTTTTTTGTTGACAGATTGGTAGCATGGGTGGTCTGTTCTATTTTTAGCCCCAAGCTTGGTGGCCTTGAGGACCCTTGACATGGAATGCTTGGCTTGGGAAAGTTCTTTGTTAGCAGCCATACAGTTTACATACGCTTCGTATTGGTAATACTGGTCATATTTTTGAGTGGCTGGAACAGATTATCTGCATTTACATTATTTCTTATAGGAAAATTCGTTTTAAAATACCAATTTCACCTTTTGAACGAATTAAATTCGTATGCCGAGGTACTACTGTATATGGTAAATCCCCAGGTTAGAATAAGACTTAGCATTCTCTTTTATACTAGTCATTACCTCACTAGTGCCTGTCTATTTTTGGAGGGAATAGGATTTATTGCTTTACAAACTGCTGACACTAGAGACTCCTTCTAAAAACTGCTTCATAGAAAAAAATAATCCATTTTATTTCAAGTCCTGTGTAAACAGTTACTACAGAAATTATAACATTTTAACATTTTAATATAAACCTGCGATTTAAATTACAGCCTGTAATCCTGTTGAGGTGTTTTAGGAAATGAGCCAAAACGTTCTGACCAATCAGAACTGATAGCGCTGTGGTATAAGATTACATCATTGTGATAATCAAGGTAAATGACTGCTAATTGAGAATCATTCCCCTTTAAAATCAGCGACAGAAACGTGATCTGATGTGTTGTAATGAAGCATGAAAATGATGGAGATGCTTGCCGGCTTATCGCACCGTAATGCAGGTTAATGTTCCGCATGTGCTCTGTACCGCATCAGGAAATGATGGAAGATCGGTGACTAAAAAGCATTTTCACTTAGTGCTCCTGCTTAGTCTGAGACTATAACCTTCCCACATTTTCCTGGAAACAAAATAGTAACATACAAAAGCTACAAACAGATCCATTTTTGTCCATCCCCTCATTAAAGTCATTAATATGGGCTGTAGAGCCTGAACTGAGACATAAGAAGCAATCATCTTACTCTGTGACAGCTTGGAAGCTAATGGGCCCATGAGCTGACATTCGTTTTTTCTTCCAAAACGTCCAAACAACTTTTCTTGCAGAGGTGGGTTATCTCTTGTAAGCTGATACTAATGGAATGACCATAACTGTCAGGCTCAAGAGGATAATTGCATTTCAAGGCTAAAGAATGACATGTTTTTGTAAACAGAATTGTGAAGTTTTCAACAAATTAGTTAGACGATCTAAGCGACATCAAAACAGGTCAATAGTGTTTACAGAAATCCAGCAGCTTGAATGACAGTTAAAAGTTTGGCCAAAGTGGTGAGCTCCATTCCGATGGAACAAAGAAGGCTTGTGGCTATGTTGAGTATGGGCTTGTAACTGAGACTGACCTGAAGTGCATGCAACAGGAAAAGCCTGGACAACAGCAACATTCTGGTTTAAATTCCGAGTGGAGCAGAGAGACAATGTAAAACCTTTAGCTTTTTCAAGACCAGTCCTTTGGACACTAAAATACATGACCAAGATGGTTCCTGTAGTGCTGTACTTGTCAATTTATTTATTTATTTTTAAATAAATCTATGTATTATAATGTGCTCAAACTTCCCAAGTAACACAATACTTTACTCAAGTAGAACTATAATTACTAAGTAAATCTGCTGAATAAGTAAATATTTAATAAATATTTAAAAAATTATACATTTCCTCTGGAAAAATTGAAGTACAGCTTCAAATTCTTCATGAAATTAAAGCCAAACAGGATAAACCATAACGTTTACCTGAAGTATGAAATTTATGTAAAATATTTTCAACACACTCTGATTTTACTTATGGTAAATGATGCCTTTTTTTTTTTTTTTACCAATAAACCAAATAAACCTATTCATGCATAAATCTGAAACCATTCTATTAATGTCATACATTTTTCCAGCTTGAGAACGACTTTGCAGAATGCTCAGCAAGCGAGCTAAACGATTAATACACGTTATGATGACGAACCTTGTCGTTTTCAAAACACGTGAACACGACATACTTGTAATTACTACTTCAGAAGTGGGAAATAGGATCATTATGATAGGGATAGCCTGGAAATGATGTAGAAGATGCTGGAATTATAATTGTTTAAGCAGAGACATTAGCACGAGTGTATTGCGTGCTTGCTGTGGTTACGTAGGCTTCCTGTCGGTCTTTTTATACACACAACTTCACTCAACCCATATCTTTTCAGTCTTTTCACAAAGGAAAACACGGTGAAAGTTGGTTAGCGCCCAGATCCTTTTACTGTAGATTTAAGATCTTTAACGAGAACAAATACCGTGATGCTGGTAGCACTTTGCCGATGAATATGGTGAAATTTATTATAAGCAAAAGGAACTAGAGATGTTCGAAGATTTTTAATTGAATGCCCAGCTTTGACATTGAGTAACAAAATAGATACAATACATTATTGAGAATAGTAACAATGTAAACGTCCTATATTTAGTTAGTAATGCAGCTCGCATTTTGCGATTCACTACAATGAAATTTCTCACTGATCACAATCCCATTTGGCTCCCAGACTTAGGAATTCGGTTTGTGTGACACATAACGGCTATGTAAAGCCAGTGAATACACACCGCCCAGCTGTCCGTGTGCTCCCCACTGTGCACTGGCATGATCAAAACTCATTTGGCTCCGACTCCCGTGAATCAAACACAGTGCTCATGGAGAGAGGTTTTCATCTTTTCACAGTCAAGTGCATTTGGCAGCCAATTACTTCCCTAACAACACCTTTCGCACTATATTTTGCTGTGCCACTACTTTCTCTCTAAACAAAACCAGGTAGCACTGCAAGGTCCTTGGGGCTCAATTAAATACCTGTCTCCATTTTCTTGGTATCGATTGACGAATTTCAGTCTCTGCAGAGCGTGAGGGGATTTTTGCTTACCTCTTTCGAGCCTGTTTGAGATCTCGGTTTCTCTCTGAGAAGAGGAGGCACTCTGAACAAACTGGGGCACCAGCACTTTTTCAGTTCTTTCAGTGTTACATCAACATGCGAAGTAACTAAAGCGAGAGAACTTTCTTATGTTTATGTGTTAAAACATCTATTCAATTTTATTTGTATAGCATCTTTACAGAAATATATAAATTCAGGATAATAATTAAAATTTAAAGCAATTTATCAATTGATCCTGAGATTTTCCTAATACTTTCTGAGAAGCCTGTTGAATGGGTTAAGTTTGTTAAGCTTTGGTGGTTTTATTTTTGGTTATTTTTCAGAATTTCAGAACAGAAGTTCAGTTTAGACTTCATAATTAATTCGAATTCAGTTTATCACATAGCATTGCTGTGAATCAGCTCTGGTGTGATCTTAAGTGATCATTCCTACATTACAATGCTTTTTCACTTGGCCAAATGAGAATATGCAGGAGCAGGACCCTTCATGGTACAAACGTGTCCTCGTGTGCTTGGCCCCGTGTTTGGCGTCTGTTCTGCTTCACTCAGTAAATAATGCTAATGACCAGACGCTGGCTAGTCTTCACCGAAGGCCAAAATAGGATTTAGCGTGACATGGATTCATGCCCTCTTCTTAACAACAAAAGGATCCATGGCTACTCGACTTTCTTTTGGCAATCTCAAGTGGTGCAATCTGATCTGCTGCAGAATTTGCTGGAATTCTAACAGACTACTGCTTCACTCCAGGTTGTGAACTCTAACCCTGCTGGGTGCTTTTCCAAATAAACGTATCCTTATTTCTCTCTCAGACAATTTACCAAAACTCACAGTGAGGCACAGTTGGATATTATCTCATACAGCATGTCATGTTATACAGTAATTCCTCAAATTTCAGCTTAAAACATAAATGGAACATTGACAGATATCAAACCAAGCTGATTTGACAAGTTTTTGTTCTAATATGCAGTGCAGTCTTGATACTGCAACGTTCTGAGATTTACTAGATAAACCACTGAGAAAAGTCCAGTCTTATGTAAAGAATAAAACCCTCACAGGCATGAGGTTATAGAAAATGAATGAATAACAGGGTGGTGTGATGTGGACTGGTGAAAGGCAGAGTTACTCTTATCACCATGAAGTTGTAACAGTACACCTCCATGTGTTTATCCCTCTTTTACTACAACAAATTCATCATCCATCCATCCATCCAGCCATCCATCCATCCAGCCATTTTCTTTAACTCTTATCCTACACAGGATCATGATGAACCTGGAGTCTATACCAGGGGACTTGCGGCACAAGGCAGATGACACCCTGCACCGGCTAAATTGCACACACACAGTTAGATGTCAATCAACCTACAGTGCAGGTTTTTGAAATTTGAGTTTAGGACATATTTTTAGTTACTACTAACTTAGCAACTATAACTACTATCAGAGCGACTGTTACAGAAAATTAACAAACAAGGAAAGGGCCTGTGTCTGTGTAGGTTTTGTTTCCAACCAAACAGAAGCCACACCTTTCTACTGAAAGCTAATATTATTCAGTTAATATGAGATGAGACTCCTGCTTGTTTGGAATGAAAACCTGAACTCAAACTGGCCTGTTCAGGATAAGTTTGGACACCCCTGTTCTGACCAATCAGAACTTAAAAACACTGTTACTCTACAGCCAAGGTATGAGAGCTGCGACACCTTCTTATGACCACCATAAAACTCCTATTGGTATGTTCACAACCTCATCATGAATAGCATCAGCATTGGAATAGTTTCGATTTAAAGAGCAGTGAAAGGATATTTTTTAAGTTTGTTTGAGTTTCATAAAAATGTTAATCTCATGTTATTTTCTGTTTCCCATTTTTTTCCAAAGAGCTCCATAAAATAACATTTGCCTTGATATTTAAGATATATAAGTTTCATGAACTCAATGCGACAAGGTGCCATGAGAAATGCTCCAGAGATTAGAACGGGGATTAGAAACACAGGTGACAAAAATGCTGGGACAGGGTAGAAAAATACCTTCATATATCGTAGATAGAAAGATTCATGCTAAAATTCCTTTTCAGCATCAGACTGTATGATGTATTTTTATTACTTGGTCAATTGGCAATGTGGTAATCCCCAAACTCTAAAAAGTAACATTGCTAGTCCATTTAAATAATTGAAGCAGAATCTACAAGCCACCAGAGAATTTCAAGTAACCCCTTTAAACCTGTGTTTTTATGGTCTGAAAAAGCTGCCCACAGTATCCCATTTAACGATACGCCAAAGGAACAATCCCAATTGTTAATAGACCCAAATGAGGGATTTATGAATATGAAAATTATATTTATATTAACATTTATGGTATTTGGCAGACGCCCTTATCTCGAGAGACTTGTAGAAGTCTCTATCAACAAATACATCCTGATACTGGTTCACTTGGACAGAGACTAGGAGTGATATTAGTCTAGAAATCTCTGTTGGGGCGGTAATAACACTAGATTTTTCAAGTATTAGTTTATCGTTAGTTAAATTACTTACATCCATTGCTCATTTACAGCTTGTCATTTCCTCAGTCACAACCTGTCTTAAAATGAAGAGGTAGAACATGGAATATCCCAATTTGAAGGATAAATTGAATTCAGCTCAAATTTACATTCCCACTAGACCCCCACTTGGTGGAAAACTCTGCAGGAGAAACATTTTGCCAACATAATACCACTTAGGAATAACGGTGCTAGCCAAGATAAGAATACACACATCATCACCTTGATGACTTGCAGGTTTGTCTAATCGCTTTCCCATGTGTGTCTGCACTCCGCCTCACGAATAAAGTAAGGTCAGTAGAATGCAGGAACAGCAGATTATTTAACCGCAATCAAAATTGTTCACAGAAGCAGTGCTAGTTTCGTAACCTGAGGCAATGGAAACAGGTCTGTTTTTGAGTTCCTCATCAAAGTGTGACTGTACATAGACTTTCTCAAAAGGAAGATCCTTGTCTGTAGTCAAAATGAACCAAACACAGTGTTTTTCCATTGACAGTTACATTTACAGGGGTCCATCATGTAGATTCCTGGGATCCTTATCTGTACTGCTTTTGAAACATCATGTGACCGTGGTGGAGATTACTATCAAACATTGTCAAGGTTGTTATGGTTATTATTTCGTTTGAGTCTAATATACTCTTCTTAATGAAATAAAAGAGGTTAATTTAAAACTGTGTAAATAATGTTCATATTAATCTTACTGCAATTTTAATAAAAACAGGAAGGGCTGTAATGACTCGAATAAATGAATATGATGGTTGAAATTTGTCCTGCTGTTCTTAAAATTAAACCTGTACTGTGATCATAAGGGGGTCCTTTAGTAATGCTGTAATTCTGGATGTAAAAAAAATTCAATAAACGCTTCTGTAATGGATTTTCGTTGTTTCTTAAGATCTTACAAACATAGTATCTATTCTCCTTGACATAACTAGTCTTACTTGGCAAGGAGAGATACAAGCCCAACATCCAACATCATTTCTCATGAAACATGAAACATCTTTGTCATCTACAGCTCTAGAATCAAAAGTGATTATTATAGTTTGGGATTTTCAGCATAATCTTCTGTCTATTTATTATTCCTACAGTACATGTGCTGGACTTTGTGCAAGGCTCATTGCATGCGAATTAAGATAAGTAGTCTACAAGCTTAAACATGCTCACAGTTAATGGGAAAACATTTTGGAGAAGATCATAACTTAGCCGGCCACATCTCCAACTCAAGTACTGTGCAGCCATATGTCTGCCTCCAGAGGAGAGCTCTTGTAATAAATGTATCTTAAGGAGGCCCAGGCAGCCAGGGTGATTGTGGGGAGACAGGCAATCACCCAGTCAACAGCCCCTCTATTCCTTCTCTGTAAGCGATGGAGAGGAGAGATGGAAGGGAAGAACGAGGGAGGGATGGGGGCGATAGGATAATATTTCAGGACTTAGTGATTTAGTACCATTCACAAGTGTGTCGAAATGCTTTTGCACTGCAGGTGAGGTGTTTGGCATGAGGAAAAAATGCTTGAAGACACTCACTGGCTTATTAGACACAACACGTTTGGAAGACACAGGACTATCTGTCTATCCCTCTATCCGTCTGAGCTATATTACATATCATAGAGCCCATGTCGATGACCCGAAAGCTTCTTATCTCTGAGTACGCTCCAGTTGTCTAGGGGTCCAAGCACTGATTGGAAAGCTGGGCCACAATTGAAATTGACCACTCAGATGATTTTAAGTGAAGCCTGCTGTAAATATGCTCACCTTACATTTTCTATATGAGTCACTGAAGCTTGCAGAAGCTTTAGGTAGTGGTCTCTTAAGTCATGGTAGGACATCAGCCTTAAAAGAGAAACCCTGGTTTTACTTTTTATGGCAGTTTGAAAGTTTGACTCAGTCTCTGTAATCAACAACAGTTGTATTTCAGTATCCTTGAATAGCACACAAAGCTCATTGTAATTTCCACCACATGGAAGTGAATACAATGTCTCCAAATTTAAAAAAGAAGAAGAAGAAGCTTTTTCTCAGTGCTTGCAAGAATAAGTATTTGCTGGTGTGTGCTTTTTCTTTTTTTTTTGGTTGCTCTTACACCTTGAGCCTGAAACAGTGTGCTCTTTGTTTTTGAATCCTACCCAGTGGTACACACATCGGAGGTTACGGGTGGAAACGAAAACAAGAGGACCACCATGCCCATTCATTCCTCATGATACTCCTTCAGCATTTTAATGCACTGGTTCTTTTCAGTAATGGACTTTGCAGGCGTCTAAAGCTTAGACCCACAATAGGATCGGGGGTCTGCTGTGCATGTCAGTCACACACGAATGAATCATGTAAGCCTAACCGCTTTAGTCATTCTTCATGCTGTGGACGAAATATTAAGACAAATGGAGGGCGAGGAACCGATATGACAGAGTGAGACCTGGAGGACGAGAGACGAAAATGGTACTTTATGCATTTCAAATTCCAAAACATCGACTCCAAATCCTTCCAGACATTCCACACCCTAAGATCAGATCAGATTCAGCTTAGATTTTAGTACAGTCCCTGCTTAGACTGAACTGTTCACTAGCTTTATATTGATGCCCGGGATATTGATTGATTGCCAGATCAGATTGTTAAAGCCTGGAGACAATGAGAGCAAGATCATAGATTTGGTCAAGGAGACAGTGAGAGTGATATACTGTACACTTATATCAAATGTGCTCGATCAACCTTAATTCCTGTTGTCAAGCTGTCATTTACTTTGCTTTCTGAGCATTATTCATAAGCTCTTCATAAGTCTATATTTTAGTGCATGTCAGAGATGTCCTGATCTCTTATTAATCCCTTAAACTCACAGGATCATTGATGGGTTCAGATTCCAATTCCTCACTCTCTAAAGCTAACTGTGAAATGAATCTGCTAGGGCCATGGTGCTACATAATTATAGATAGATGGATGGATGGATGGATGGATGGATGGATGGATGGATGGATAGATAGATAGATAGATAGATAGATAGATAGATAGATAGATAGATAGATAGATAGATAGATAGAACTTTATTGTCATTGCAAAGTACAGGTAAATAGCAACAAAATGCTGTTTAGCATCTACCAGAAGTGCAAATAGTAGAAATTATACAAATGAACAAGTGCAGCTGAATATGTAAATATATGTACAACAAATGAATAAAGCTGTGGAAAGTAGTACATTTACATCACATATCTGCCAGACACCCTTATCCAGAGCAATTTACATTTTTGTTATCTCATTTTATACAACTGAGGGTTAAGGGCCTTTCTCAGAGGCCTAGCTGTGGTAACTTATTCATCTTCAGATATTTATTCTGATCAAGGTCTAAAAGTTTGGATCCAAAGTTTGCTTTATATTACAGAGTAATTCATGGTAGGAACAGATGAATAACTGTGTAGTACAGTATTGCAGTGGGAATTAAATCCTACAGCTCCAGGATCCTCTGGTTTGATCCTGAACTCAGTTTCCTGTCTAAGTGTGGGTTTCCTCTTGGTTCTCTGGTTGACTTCCAACTCTCTGAGCATATTCTAAATTGCCTCCAGGTGTGAATGTACATGTGCATAGTGGACTGGTGTACCATCCAGGGTATATTCCTTCTTCACGTCTAATGATCCTGGGGTCATGTTCAGAACAACTAAGACCCTGATCCAAAAATAAAACCTACTAAAGATGAATAAATGAACAGACAAAGCATTTCACTACAACTTGAACTCTGTACAATTGTGTAAGTGGCAAACAAAATTTTTTATTTGAATAGCGAGCTAGGATTTAACCTTAACATTACATTAATTTAATGTACATGTGTGTTGGGTGAATAAAAGATGGATTACGGTGGATTAGGTTTTACATATGGCTTGTGCTCATTCAGCATAAGTACTAAAGTCTCATTTTAGAGGTCTTTAAAGTAATCGGAAAACTTGAATTAAAAATATCCTCCAAATGTCATTTGAAGCTTTGCAGTTAATCTCAGCTGGTTAAACTCGCATGAACTTACCCAGATGATTATGCATTAATGAACTGAGTGTTTGGATCAGTACAGTCAATAATGAAGAGCCAGTAGTGACTTTTTTAGAAGGATAGCTGATTCAAATTGAATTTGATGATGTGTCTTGGAGCACAGTCAGACATATCTGTCCAGTCCAATTCCTGTTTTACAATCACGGAGGTCTGTGAGAATAGGTGGTTATGGGGTGACAGAGACAGGCCTTGGGCTGTAACCCAGCTGGACTGTGTGTTATGGTTTCAGGCCACCATCGAGGAGTTTCCTTCACTATTAAGCAAACCTCAGCTTTTGAAGCTAAACTCACAATTATAGAGGAACCCTATGAGTGTGGCATTTTGAAGGGCAACGATCCTGTCCTGTGCCAAGTTGATGTCATGAAATAACAAGCTGGTCATTGTAAGAAATCTTTTCCATCTCACACATGCGCTGAGAGATTCATCAAGATATATCCAGCTTTGTTATTATGGCTAGTCCATGGGGTAATGGTTGTGAAATAGAGTTGCGTTTGTTTGGATGCATTGTGGTTTCTTACTGTTGAGAATACTTTGCTCAAAGGTTGCTTGCTCTGAAAGAGTGTATCTCAGATTATACTCACTTTTAGGGGCCAGTACTTTTATTTTTCTTTCATAAAATGATTTTACTTTCATTGATGAAGAGCATCTTTATAACACCAGATTATGTTCTTACCTGAAAGACTTGAAATATGAATGATTAAAATATTAAACTGAAGCCTCAACCTCAGAAAGTGGAGTGCAGGTTCTCAGACTCTAGCATAAAAGAAACCACCATCTGAACTGACAGCCTTCATCGAGGCAAGCGCAAAAAGTAATAACACGTTGCCTTGGCAACCATGCTAGGTGATATATCGTGCTGTAATTGCATTAGCGACAGTATATTTTCCAAGATTGAATAACTGACTGATATTTTTCTGCAATAAATTTTCATTTGCACTTTTCCCCAGAGTAGGAAAAAAATTATATTTCATCCTATGGGCTGTATAAAATGAATTTGAACTGGATTTACTTCCCATACCATACCATAGAGAAAATTGCCAATGCATTTTACACATTCAGTGAAATATAAAAAATTATTTCCTCAGGACAAGATATGATCATTTATATATGTTACTTTTGTCTGTATCTTTGCTTAGGCAGGATTCTTGCTCGTGATTGATTCATATCCTGGCACTCCCTGCTTGTTATCACCTGCACACGCTCCTTATTGACGTTCCTTTATTGAGAAAATGTTTCTGTACTACTTGTTTTTTTTTCCATTGTGGTTTATTCACCTACATTTACTTTGTCTACCTAGACAATTTTGCCATTTTTTGGTCTACAATTTTACTAGGATAAACTATTATTTCTCCAGAAATGTGCATTTATTAATTCATTCATCATCAGTAATTGTGTGATCTTGGTCAGGGTTGTCCTTCCAGGAAAGAGTGGCTATGATTTGTGAATACACCCAGGATGGATGCATTTCAGTGCTCCATTCACACACATTCACAAACACATCAAGGAAATCTAGCATAGCCAAGGCACCTACCATGGGACAGAATGAGGAAACCTAACATGGAGAGAACATGCAAAAGTTCAAGATGGAACCAGGGATACTGGAGCTGTCATGCACATAAAACATACATCTATTTGTAATAAAAGTCTAACAAGCCCAGATTCTTGACTCAGTGTCTGAGTCAATACTATTTTTTACTTTTACCTCAGACTCAGTAGGGGTTATCATGTAAAAGGATGATTTCATTCACTATAAAGATTTTATTGTGAAATATATTAGAAATTATTTTCTGAATTGGCCAGTGTAGGATTTTTCTCAGCATTTTGGCACAGTGAACTCTGTAGTCTCTCAGTGATGGTTATATATTATACCATGCAGGAGGGACTTTAGCTGCTATAAATTGTTACACTTCTCAGACAAGGCTGTAACCTTTCACTGCCTTTTTCTAGTCCTCAGGGACAGAGTGAACCGTCCAGAAAGTGCTGGGAACCTGAAGGTAGCAAATATTTGAAGAATCAGATAGATCTGTGTTATTTATAACGATAGACAGTACTGTCTTGGGAATTACTTATCGTGAAATACAGGTACATGTTTGAAATTGCAGTGCGGTTCTCACAGAGTCAGTGCTATTTGTAATCCTGTATTGCTTTAGCAAGATAGAATCAGAGATGCATTCGTCGCCTGGGGTTTGTAGATATTTGTGTTCGTCTCTTTAAATGCATTCCGTATAAGCAACAGCCTTGAGGAGTAAATTAACTTGACTCCCTATTACTGTACCGAAGTCACGTCCGTCATCTCAGAGCTCCATGTGGTCTTTTTTTTTTCCTACACAAACACAGCAGCAGGACTGCAAAGTGAGAGAAATGAATATATGATGACAGCATGTGTAGCATCTCATGGGAGCTATACAAAGAGAAAGCTCTGTACTCATGTTTTTTTTTTTTTTTTGCTATGTTTTTATTAAAAAGGTTTATTTTTTTACTGAGTTGTATATAGTATATAAATGTATATAAAGTAATAAAATAATTTATAAAAATTTATATTTAAAGCCTGGGAGCTTAATTAGAAGATCCTGTTTTTCCTCGTCTTAAGAATTTAAGTGAAAGGAAGCTTAAGGAAATTTGAGATTAATGACTCTTGCTTGAGTGTTGCTAAGCAGCCTGAAGCCCTGTGGATGCTGTGTTAGTGCTTGGTGTGTCTTTTCACTATGTTCAATGGAAAAAGGATGGAGTATGATTCAGCAGCTCAGGTTCTGGCACGAATGTCTGTCTGAATGGCGGATAAAAAGTCATATGAGTTAGATGAATGTCCTGATTACTGCCAAAACGCTAGCTGTGGTGTGGTGAAAGCCACATTTGCAGAGCTTGAGCATTCTTTCTGAATTATACTCAAAGTTTTTTCTTTACCTGAACTACATCAAAGCTGAGTCATTAAAAATGTGCTTAAACAAAGGTCTTTTTCTCTCAAGATTTGTCCAGACTGTTGCTGTAGATGGTAGGTAGGTGAAGTACAAACAATATCAGAATGATTTTTGTTCTCCTCAAACCAACCTCCTATTCCTGTCATGTATAAAATGGCAGGCACCAGGAATCTTGCATCGGTTAGCGGTGTTCAGCTAAATTCAATTTAGTATTACCGGTGGTTTTACCCACCAGCCTATTCAGCTGCTTGATAGCCAAGTTATACACTACACACACACTGCATTTGGGAAAGAGTTCTATTTTTCTTTGTAATGAACTCTCATGGGTTTTTCAGCACGCCATTACTACCACCGTCAGCTAGCTAGCCTTGTTATCTGCATGGGGATTTGATGCAGTTATCTAGCATTACATGAATATTTCATTCAAACCATTACCGTACCTGACCCAATGTGATAAAAAGTATCTGCTTGATTTGCCAGATATTTGACCAGTTCAGTGCTTTATGTGTATACACTGTAGAACTTAGATACGAATGCCGTCCTTCCTTATGAATTTTCGCCTTAAGAATAAAAATTTTGCAAGAAATTTGCATCGGCATACGAAGCATTTTTGCAAACGAACGAAGTTGCACGTACGTCCAGGATGCTTTCAAAACTTGTTTCAAAAAGTGGAAAGCCAACTTACGAATTTTACGAATTTTTATTTCAGTCCGCGAAAGCTACCTGTGTATTTTTTTGTTGACAGATTGGTGGCGTGGGTGGTCTGTTCTATTTTTAGCCCAAGCTTGGTGGCACGGCTTCCTGTGAGGAACCTTCACCCTTGAAAATTGGTAAAATTGGTAATATTTTGGGTGGCTGGAACAGATTATCTGCATTTACTTTATTACTTATGGGAAAATTGATATCGCAATAACTTTCCTCCAGAACGCATTAAAGGCTGAGGTTCCACTATATTGCATTTACATTCAACGTCCAGGAGGAACATTCCATGTCCAAGTTAATCTTCGTCATTAGTAATAATTTTCTTGATAAATTTTGTTACCCCATTTTGGTCACCAGCCAATTCCTACCCAGCTGCCAGTTCTTTCTTATCATATAACAGCTACCAAATGGGGAGTGTGAAGCCTAACACATGCTTCCTCTGAGACGTGTGAAGCCCTGCATCACAGGGCAGTGTAACACACTCAGCATAAAGCTATCTGCCCTCTTCCACATACACAAACTCACAGACACATATGATTCGCTATTGTTGCTGTAATTGACAAAGGAGAGAAAGTACACCATCCCACTCAGAGAGCATGGCAAGTTTTGCTCCCTTAACTCCCTGGGCTACATTTTTTTCTATCATTTTTGGCACTTTTTAACCAGGACACAGTCACATTTAATTTTCAAGCTAACTTACATAGGTGCAGAGTGAAAGGGTATTGGGCCATGTCTCGAAAAATGAAAAGAGGCCCATGTAAACACAGATAAGTGTTTCACACCGGACTGCACTTTTCTCTGCCATGTAACGTGCTGAAGTCAATGCTTAAACAGTGGCTGTTAATTGTTTTTTAAATCATTTTCTATATATATGGTGGTGGTCCTGCATCCCACAATCTCACCACCCTGTCCTGTGTTCGATCCCCAGGCAGGGAACCAACCCAGCCACTGAAGGGGTTAACTCTCAGCACCGGACCAAAGCCCAGATAAAACGGGAGAGTTGCATCAGGAAGGGTATCCAGCGTAAACCTGTACCAAATTAAAATATGCGGCTCAGATGATCTCCTGCAGCGACCGCAAACAGACAAGACAACAGCAACATATATCTTTTCCATGTGAAAAAATAATTGAAACAAATCAGTTCACTGAAAGATCCAGAAATGTTCCCATGCTCGTCATTTCCATTGTTCTGCATTTTTAATATGGAGAATATTCTTTAACGATAGCATTGCAATGTATGTAATTATGCTAGGCCTGTATGTCTGTTTTTTATTCTAGCGGATGCTCCCCTGAGAAACTGTAGAGAATGTTTTTGCTCTTCGAACATCTCTGAGAATGTGTGTGTTTGCATTAGTAGGGCATTTTTCCATGCGGTTTCCACTTTCTCTCGCACTTGTGTAATGTAGATGCTTATAGATGTGGACTGGACAGAACAATGGCAAGCTGCACTGCAAAATTTTTGCATACAAAGACATTGAAGCTGGGTTGAGCATATGTACGTTATAAAAAATAAAGAACAGACCCAACACTCCAGGAGGGAGCAGGACCTGGCAGGAATCTCAACCGTTCGTTTATTGTAAGGGAACATATCAGGGTTTCTATTACTACCACCTGCTTTGTATGAGAGTGAAAAAAAGAGCAGTTATGTGGGGAAAAGCAAATGTAACATCATTTTGCTGGAGGTTTTACTATCATTTACAGAGTGCAAAAAATCCTTACTAATGCAGGATTAGACGTGTAAACCATCGCCGGTGGTGCAGTGGGATTTCTTAGGGATTTGTGGAGCGTTACGGCTAGAAAGTGTGCGGTCGGTAATTGCAGGTTGGAACTTCTCTGGAGAAAATGCAAGCGCAAACAATAGCGGTGACTGGCACTTGAGGTGCCTGGAGCCAATTTTTTTTGTTCTGAGTGAGGACACAAGAAAGAAAGTAGAGAGAACAATAAAATGGCAGCAGGGATGGCGAAAAGGACACGTGAAAGGCACAGTGGGAGCGTTGGACACCTGGTGCTGTTCAAGCACATCTCTGTTCGCAACAAATATTGTTAGCATTTTGATGATGGGACACAAATTGAACCACTTCTACATGGCTTGCATTTGTGAAGCAGCACACCTGCAAGACGGGGGTGTCTTTAAAACCAGGAAAATTTTGCGGGGTTAAAAAGATACCAAAAGTACACAATTTGTGTTACGACTTTTTCCCTGATTGGACACCAGATTCTAGTCGGATAGACCAGATACTCTGAAAAGTAAATAGTCCAACAGCATTCTGCTAACACATGTGACTTGCAAATAGGTCGTAATAAGACCAGAGCTTTGCTTTTTCATCTGGATTTAATGTGTGTGGGTCCTGTCCCCACAAAAAAACAGCAAGAGCTTGTATTTTATGAAGTGCAACCCTGTAAGGAGAAAAAATGCACTGATGTGAGATTGTACTGGATCAAACATAGCTTTATGACAGTGATCTTTTAAAATTATGTGTGTTGTCCCAAAGACAAAAAACTGCTAAAAAACTTTAAAGAAAAGAAGTTCTAAACATCTGTGTATGTGACTAGAAGTTGTTTGTGACAAGAGATTGTTTGTGCAAATTGTCAGAGGGTCAAAATGCGCTGGAGACGAGATGGCGAGACTCAAGACTAAGAGCTTAGGCAGACCTTGGTAAGGATGTGCTGTCCTGTAGGTACTGTAGCTAATGAGTGACAGTTTTTCTTTCTTCGTTTCCATGTTTGAATCATGTTTATAAAAGCTCAGTGTAATGAATGATCAAGGCCCTTCCTCTCTGAGATTTCTCAGAGAGCTTTGCCTCCTGCCGTACAGCAGGACAAATAAATTGTGAACCTTTTTGCTCTTGCCCTTGCCTACCAGTGTGCTATTTTCTCCAAACTTCCACAACAAAACCAAGCACTGTTTTGTCTAACACATCTGATCAGATATCATGTGGCAGGTTGCTCTTCATGTTCTGATTATACTTGTCCATCTTGGTGCTTGCTTTGAAAATGCCACAGTGCATTGTGCATCTTGACCTCATCTTCCATCCGCCTAATGGTGCATCCATTTCATCCATCTGCCTTCCCGTAATGAATGTTTGAAGCATCACTCACAGACTCTCTTGAAAGCACCTCATCAGATCTTCTGTGACGCTGCTTTCTTTTACCCAAGGCTCCTCCTGCCCTCTCATGTGACCCCTTTTGCCCTGCATCTGTCTAGTTGTTTGAAGTTGCAGAATTCTCTCTCTCTCTTTTTCCATGGCTCAACACTGACCAAGAGCTGTTTTTAAAAAAGCACAGATTCTGTAAGTGAAGGTTTTCTTCATCTATCCTCATCTCCAGAGACTGCCTTTTATATGGTTGTATGAAAAATCATGAAGCAATGTGACAGCAAGCTATATGATGAAGCCAAGCTGAGAAGAAAAGTCCTATAGGCTCTTTAGCCATCATTGAATGACCCTCAATGACAACTTGCTTTCCTGTAGGTTAAGGAAAACTGGTCAGAAATGTCACCTGCACTTAGCCAACAGTGCATGTTATTGAAACTTTAAAAACTTTATAATAAAAGACTAACAAGCCCAGATTCTTGACTCAGTTTCTGTTCACGTTTCAAAGAGAACTTCCTGCTGTTTCTAGACACCTACCAACTAAACAAGCAGCTAGCAAATCACTGCCTATGCCTTAGCTAGCTATCCTGTTGCTCGCATACAAGGCAGCGTAGCAGAAAAATGAGATAAAAAAACATCAGTTTTCTCAAATATGTTGGTAAATTGTTAAGAAAAATGCTTCATACCACTAAAAACATGCTGTAATTACACTTAGAATGAATGAATGCAAACCTAATTTCATGGGCTTCCATATTGTGAAACAAAATTATGTTATACCTCAGCACATGCAAAATGATGACAATGCTGTTTCTAGACAAATGAGAAACAGAGACTTGGAGAATAAACTAGCTAATAACTGAGCTGAGGCTATGATTTAACCACTGATAATGTAGCTGTTAAGTCTAGCTTTTTTATGATCGATGTATAGGCAGATTGACAAGTGGAAATAAAACAAATATTGGAAATATCAATCAGATTTGTGGGATGCCCTTCCTGATGCAACCCTCCCATTTTACCCAGCCTTGGGACACTGAGAGTTTCTTTTCAGCAACTGGGTTAGCTCCCTGCCCAGGAATCGAACCTGGGCCACAGCAATGAACATGCAGGATCCTGCCCTTGGACCACAAGGAGGCTGTATATTATAATGAAAATACTCTGTAGATATAAATGCACACAGTAATTACACCTAGAATGCAAAATGAACTTTTATGTGCTGGTATATTTAAAAACAACATTGTGTCACAACACTCAAGATATTAAAATGTTATTTCTAAATAGTCATTTCTCTCAAAAAATTGTTGAACAAATATTATGAAAACGATCTTTTAATGAAAAAATATGCTGCAATTATACCTAGCATTGACTGCAAAATCAAACTTTCAAATCTTGACTAGCTGAGTAAAACAACACTCGAGAGACTGGATAGGATTGCAAAATGTCCTCACATTTTCCTCACAAGTGTTAGTCAGTTATTTAAAAATATCTAAAGCTGAACAAAAAGGTGCTAGGTGCTGTAATGACACCTAGAATTGACCACCATAGTGAGAAACAACATTCAACCTCACAGTCGCTAAGCAACTGGAAAATACACACGGCTAGCAAAGTCTTTTATTTGGACAATGTCGATTTACAGTGAAAGAAGTGGAAAGAAGACAACACTCTTGGGAATATTAAGATTTTCCTCAGATATGTGGGCAAGACTTCACACGACTTGTAATGTAATGACTGTAATTCCTGTAAAACCGCAAACCAATGTTCCATGGGTTTCGTCGTTTCAAGAAACATCAACATGTCACAGCTTGAACTCTGATCTATCAGAACGTATCCACTTCCTATGTGGAGAATACCGCACTGTTTGGACACACAAAAGACATGATATGACTGATGTGAAGTTGTTGCTAGGCAACAAACATGGAAATATAAATGGAATATCAGCTAGCTAAGACTTTTAGAATGATGAGGTAAATGCATGGTAACTGTGGAATCATCATAAAATGTTGACTTACAAACATTCCGTTAATGTTAAAATTGTTAGCGTAGTTTTTGTCATTGATTTTATTAAATAGCAAAAATAAATCACATTTTAAAAATCACAATTTTTAAAAAAAAAATCACATTAAAAATGTGATATTTTATATTGAAAAGCTATTGAACAAAATATACTTTATGAAATGTTCTTTATTTAAAACAAATGTGATATTTCATATTGAAAAGCTATTTAACAAAATTTCCTTTTTTAAATTTGCTTTATTTAAAATATATATATATATATATATATAATGTATGATATATATATATATATATGTATGATATTTCATATTGAAAAACTATTTAACAAAATGTACTTCAAAATTAATTTTCTTTATTTTTTTTAAATATGAAATTTCATATTGAAACTCTATTTACAAAATTTACTTGATTTTTAATTTTCATTTGAATTTTTTTTAATATTTCATATTGAAAAACTATTTAACAAAATTTATTTTTTAATTAAAAAAATTGTGATAGTTCATTTTTCAATGTATTTTTATTAGTATTATAACAATGATTAGTATTACAGTGCCTTGCATAAGTATTTGCCCCCTTGAACTTATCCATATTTTGTAGTGTTATAACATGCAGCATTTGAAAGAATTCCCTGTGACTGCAATTACAGCTCAAGTCATCTGAGATATGCTGTATTTCAGGATCTTGAGTTTTTGCCATTTTTACTTGGGAAAGTTGCCTTAGCTCTGACAGACTGAATAGAAACTGTTGCTGAACAGCCCTTTTCAACTCTTACCACAGACTCCCAATTAGATTGAGGTCCATGCTTTCACTGGATCGTTCGAACACATTGAGGTTCTTAGCTTTTTTTGGATTCAGTATATCTTTTGCAGAGTCATTGTTCTGTTAGAAAGTGAACTTCCACATCAATCTGAAAGAGAGAAGAGGAATACTTATTTTTACAGGACACTGTAAAAGCGTCAATGCTTAAAACATCAACCAGTCTACTCGACCATCGATCAGCCACTGTTTAGTCTTGTTATAAGCACGATATTAAGTTAGAAGTTTCTTCAGTGCAGTAGGAATCAAACCAAATAATATGTGTGTTCGAAACGAATACAATTACAGATATGAATAGGAAAAGTACTATTTTTTTTCCCAGGAACTCTTCAGAATAGTTCACACTGTATTTGGTTGAGACTAGTGGTATGCCACAGGACTGGGATCCCACATGACACAACAAAAAACAAAACAAGTCACACATGTGGGAGGTTTTTATTTTGATGAGGGTGCAAGCCAGTGGTTGAATATGAACCATGCACTTTATAACAATTCATGGTTACTGCGTGGTCAGGTTCATGATGGTTTAAATTAGGCTACTAGATTGTGGGTAACTCATCTTTTGATAGAGGAACTTCCAAATTCCCAGACCATGCTGACAGGCATGGTGTTTTGATCTGGGTTTTTTCCCCCTAGTGTTTCCCAAAAGTCTCAGGCGCATAGTATTTATATAAAAAAGATCCTTCTGGTTTATATCTGAACACAGAACAGATACAAATATTTAACAGATGTAATAGATACAGATGGGATTTCATTACAGTGCTACAGAGAACACATTTCCAGAGGAAGGCCTGCTAATTAAAATGAGTCTTTTGTCATAAATAAATATTACAATAAAATTAATTCCAAAAGATTTTTAAGCCTCAAACGCAGATTTTGTCCCAGCCCTTGCTTCACACTCTTCTGTGAAGGCTTTCGACTAGATTTTGGAGTACCTAAGAGAATAGGGTCAAGTCACTGATGTCAGGAGAGATCGGTGTTCCACTTCATTCCAAAGATGCTTAGATCAGGATCACTCGAGTCCAACTATGTCTTCATGTTTCTCACTTTGTGCACAGGGGCATTGTCATGCAGGAACAGGTTTGAGCTTCTTAGTTCCAGTGACGATAATTCAAAGACATTCTATACAGTTGAGTTTGGGAAAGAACCTCAAATATGCGTGTGCGTCCAAATACATTTGGCCTTATTTTTACAGTTTACTGTTACTGTTTAGAAGCACTTATAAAGTGTTGGTGTACAGAATGAGATCTTTTCTGAACTAACAAATACTCAGACACTGACCTTGGCTGCTTGTAGGTTAAATTTATTGAGTTTCTGGCTCGGTGTGTATATCTGATCTGGTGAGCTCACATAGTAGAGGATGCACAAGACAAGCTGTCTGGAAGCAAACGGATTTATTGTGCAAATGGCATGGAATATAGTTATGATAAATTCAGCATCCATCACGGACCTTCATTTAGTCTCTGATGCAGACATTCGGATCTGATCAGAAAGAACGAATTTGCAAACAGAAACACTCTTTAGTCAAAATTTCATAGGTTTAGACTCCATGACCTTAGCTTTACTTCACACCTGATTGCAGTAAAATAGCCCATTCAATCATTCTGATGAGTTGACCTTGTCACGCTAGGGTAAGGTGAAGATGACTGATCCCTCCTGCAGTTATTACGGTATATATTCTGTATGGGATATATCATCATATTATTAGATCATTTGCATTGGTGGAAATTAAATTCAACTTGAAGTAGTTTGTATTTGCGCTTGTTTATGAAGTAACCTAAAGCTAATACCGGCTTCCATTTATTGCTGAAAGGAAGGAGATCATTAAGGCTAAAATGGAATATGAGGGGGATCATTTATACTGCATAGTCTGTGCTTTGAAATTCTCATTTATCTTCATGTTTCCATCCATTTTCATGGATGAGTACACCTCTGATATATTTTATGTCGTTAAACAGCTAACACTGCAGAAATGTATAGCGGGCTTTTCGATATATAGCGTGAGAGAGATCTGAGGCTGCGTGTGTAGTAAATGAAAAATGTTGGATAATCCTTTAATAATAATAATAATAATAATAATAATAATCATCATCATCATCATCATCATCATCATCATCATCATCATCATTTGGATATTTGCCCGTACATTAAAATGATCCATAACTATAAGGCGGGTAAATGTTTGTATGAGATAAATGCGCTCAAATTAATTTTAAAAATTGGATAAGTGTCAAGAATTATTCACAGAACACCAACTGCTACCTAACCAATCACTGCCAAGTTGCAGGTCTTCAGAGATAAGCTATATTTGCATGTGTGCTGTGTGTGCAAGCACGCTTTAATATGTGTGCATATAATATGTGTGAATATGCACACTGTGTTTGTGTGTGTGTGTGTGTGTGTGTGTGGGGCAGAGAGAGAGAGAAAGAGAGAGCTGCCAGTCCTGGTTGGTGGTGCTGAGGCGTGACGTGTCCTCTATTTAACACCCTGCAGGATTACTGACACGAGGGATGGTGATGTGCAGATGAAAGGAAGTGGTGATAAGCAGCAGAACGAGAGAGGATGATGGGAGGGCAGGGTGGTGGGAAAAAGAGATAGATGGATGGAGAGAGAGAGAGAGAGAGAGAGAGAGAGCAGCATACCAGAGTATGAGGAATTTTCTTTTGAAATTTCAGAGGAGGGGATGAGAGAAAAGTGAAGGAAAGATGAAGACTCTCTGAATGACAAGCCACTATATTGAATAGTGACATTTCAAGGAATAGCAGCTCATTCCAGGTTATGATTAATGCATCCATGGGGTAATTTCAGCCTCACAAATGTTTGAATATATACATTTTGATGCTCTTTTGTTTACTATATGGTGCGTCAATTCTTTTTCGATAAATATCCGCATTTACATTGAGCTAGATGCTCTTATCTATAGTCTACATGAAAAATCCTCTATCCTCATGCTAGTACAAATACTATCAATCTCTAGCCACACACATATCCATCTATACAGGATATGGTAAAAAAAAAATAAAACTTCCTCAAGTCTTAATATTGTTTGAATAAAAGCAGCAGATAGACCCATCAGCATCCATCTCACACACGTCTCTCTAGAGACTTCGCTTTATCTGGCTTCTTGGAAGACGGCTGTGTGAAACACAGGTAGGAGGAGTGTGTGAAACTGAATATATATTTTTACTAGGCTGCAGAAGGAGTCTTACCCCAAGGACAAATATTCTCATCACTTGATTACAAGAAATATCCTTCAGCTCAGGAAAAAGCCTTTGCTTAATGCAGTTATCTAAAGCTACACTATAAGCTACCTGGTAAAAATAGTGCTATACTGAAGGATTATGTAATGCATGATTTATGTAAAGTCTTGTAATTACTTGGAAAAATCTGCGCTAATTTTGAAAAATCGGAAGCCCTTCTGAATATCGTGGAGTTTTGCACGATTTTCTGCAATCGCAAAAATGCTAAATCCTATAGGGACTGATTTGTTCCTTCATCAGCTAAGTATTTTTTCTTTGTTGTGATGTTAATAAGACTCAAAATGCAGCTTTTTACAAAAAACTAGCACAAAGCGGTCTTTCTTGGAAACTTTACCGTGTCGGATAACTTTAGCGCTGACTGTGGAGACTCCTTCCAAAATCGCTAAATAAACATCTCCACGTAGAAAGCTTTACCATATCAACAGTCAGATGTTTTTTGGAATCCATTGTTCATAAAGATAGAAGTTTCTGACCAATCAGAATCCAGCATTTGATAGTGTTATTGTATAAGATGGTACAATCTTACATTTTAATTCAAAGATTAGCATTATTTTGAAAAATGCAAGGGTGATATGGTCCTATATGGAGTGTTTTTAATAAACTCATGATTATTGTAGAATTAAGTGGAACATTAACCCTGATCTAAAGTCTTTTCCATTGTATACCATTGAACACGTAGGTTTGGGTGAGGGGAGTCGACTGTAGGTCAGCGTTAAAAGGAAACTCCTACCAAGTGCTCCACAGCAATGGGGGCTATATCCTTGGCTAAGCTGCTGTGTCCCAGCAAAGAGCCCCGATCTGCTCTTTGTTCTGTGCCTGGCTGTCCCATTCATTCCCAGAGCGATGCATCGTAGCGAGTAGACAAAGGGCATGGAGGGCACGACTCTCGCCACAGACAGGGTGGGGAGAAACAGATGCACAAAAGCTGCTTCCTCAATAAGACCATCCAGGAAATCGTCAACCCTGCTGCGAACTGAGCAACCTCAGCTTGTTCCTTAAATCTTTTAAAACCTGTGCTTTTTAAATAGCATACACTGCTATACACTGTAAGTTGGGTGTACAGAGGTAGCCTCTGTAATCAAAGTGAATTGCTGTGTACTCTGTCCCATTGGCAAGAGGATCACTTACATTGTAAAGCTTCTGTGTAGCTTTTTACAGTGCGCTGTCGGCGTTGGCTGTCGAGTTGAAAACAAGCTTGCGGCTTATAGACTCAGAGACATAAACCTCGGGGACATCTTAATCTTGCCAGAAATACACCCTGACACTCAGCTCTGAGGCTTTACCCATACAGCATTAATAAATCAACCAGGTTTCCTGCCTTTCCAGCGCTCTTGCAAAGAGATACGACATCGTTCTCGATTCTGCCAGATTCTCAGAGGGCTTCTACAAACAAATCTGTCCATCCCAGCGTGGATGCGGTGGCTAACTTGAAAAGAGCGAGCGTGTAGCTGTGATGAAAATGCCACAGCATTTCGGCGTATTGTGATGTATTATGTTGTTATAGAGTAAGGAGAGAAAGGTAGGACTCCTGCCCTCCAACTTGCCTTGCAGCAGAAGTTTCAGGTTATATGGTCGGTTTTTAATCATGGTGTAATGACACCAGATGTGATAAGTGTGGAAGGACAAAGACAGCAGGACGGATGAGACAGAAATATTAGACAAGCTGGAAGGTCCTTCCAACCAGATCATCAAAGTTTTATGCTTAGCCCAAAAATGGAATTTGAGCCTGTTTTGGTTGTGTCCATGTTCCGCATTGAATTTCTCATTCTGTCATGTCACACTCCACAGTAGTGGTTCATGGCTTGTATGAAAGTAGACACTCAAGAATTTTATAATTTTTCTATTTGTACCTTGTAGTAGTACTGTTTGTACCTAGAATGTAAGTATTTCTGTTTGTACCTATCCTGTTAGGGGCAATATATTCATAGCAAAGTTTTTAAAGAAAACCCAAATGGTTATTGTTTTCACACAAATGTTTTCAATCGTCAAAATCATTTCTGCTCTCAGACGTTAACATTCCAAGATTTTCCCATCTGAGATAAAAATGTCTCACACTGAAAGCCAACAGACTATTTTACCAAAAGATTTGCAGCAATAAAATAATTAGTTTATTCTAATCCAAAGTCAATTTACATTACGCCAGCAGAATGGAATGTCAGTGTGCCAGTAAAAACGGTTAACTAAAACGTCTTATTCATCGTCTTTTGTGTCATGCTTTCTTTAAGGTGTCTTATTGCCCCACAGTCCCCAAAGCTATGTAAAGGCACCAGAGTTGACTCATTTGTTAAAGTCCTTGGGGCTCAAGGTCAGGTCTCAGGTCCTTCAGGTCAGCCTTTCGCTGCATTCCTTCTTCTCTCTGCCCAAATTTCACAACCTTCATCAGATTAAGTAGACGCTTTCCAGTCTCTAGGGCCAGTTTCTTGAGCAGGTGACAACATCTCAAATTCCTCTCAGTTTCAATTGAAGGCATCTTGTTCGATCATCTTACAGTAATCAGATCCGACTGTTGTTAAATGCAGCTGTCACATGCATGAATTATTGCTCTTAAACCTGTCTAATCTATTGATAGGTTTCCTAAAAAAAGAGGGCTCTACTTTGGACAAGGGTCTGTGATGTCTGTTGAAGGAACAGTGAGTAGGAGTAACTGCTCAGTTCTTTCTTGTTCCTCGCAATAAAGCTCTCCTTCAACACTTCCATTTTTGGCCCAAAGGCCCCATTTATTGAGCTGCCATTGTTGCAAGCTGTCTGAGAGGAAACCATGTATTTGTCTTTGTGTGTTCAGCTTCAGCCCTGTTTATTTAAAGGTACTGCATCTCTATCTCAGTGAGGGGAAAAAAATGTTAAATCTTTGCTTTTGCAAAAACATACAAAGCATGATTAGAAAGAAAGATGTAGACTTTACCCACAGGATTGTAGTCATGACTTCCTTAAATCACCATGATCCATTGTTGGAGATGCTCTCAGCAGTGCTGGACCTCATTCCACCCCCTATGATCACATGGAAAAGAATAAAAGCTCCATCGTAAGGGTGGAAAAACGATGGCGCGTGCTATGTACAATGAAGCTTCATGTTCTCAGTGGTGCAGATCCACACCGTAGTCATTAATCTGTGATATTTATGGGTCTCCATGCACCGATTTCACCAGGTCATGGTGCATTAATAGAAACTGTGCTTTAATGAAAACATGGAAGCACCATGGAAGCAGATAAAGCTTCCCAAGCCTGAAGAACGCTAGACTCGCAAGGTCACAGGGGTCATGGTAAAGTTCTAATCTCCTGTCACTGTTGGCAGAAATTTACAGGCTTTTTATACACATATACACAGAGGTTACTGACCTGTGTGTGGTCCAGGACATCATTCAGCCTGTTTTACCCTTCCTTAGCAATTAAGCCTGGGGCTGCTTCTAATCTTTCCCTTAAACTATATATTTTACTTCTGTTGTTTTTACTTCAGATGCTTAGATTTTCATTCATGTAGAGCCAACGAAGGTTGTTTATCATTAGTCTAAACGTAATGAAAATTTATTGCTAAGCTTCTACAAGACTAATAAGCTGGGAATATAAGCAAGATATAGCTCCTTGCTTCTGTATGTGACTTCTGCGTTTTCATTCTTCTGCATTTTTTCATCCTTGCCTTTGTTATTATGAAAAGCAAATCCCCAATAAATCGCTTTTCCTTCCTTTAACTCACTGAAGGCATGGCCCTGGTTTGCCGAGAGTCGATTTTTACTTCGTCTGCAGACTTTACACTTTAAACAGACCATTAGTGTTAAAAACTGTGCACATGAGCCAACAGTCAGGTAATAAATACGGCAGGAAGTGACGGTTTCTGTAGCCAAACTGGCCAAATGACCTTTCTTGTGTTAACCCACCCGACTCTGGCTCCCTGCTGCATAATGGATGACCGCAAGGCTGAAACGGGAAGAAGGGAGGTTGGAGAAATGCCAATATTACCTGGGAATTCATTTTTAATGAGGTAAACAGGTCTGTGCAGGTCACCGGAGTGCCTGCGAGATGAGGCCACGTCCCTCCAGTCCTCTGTTCTCTTATTGCAGTCTTGCAGCTCCTGACACTCGACTATGCCATAGGCAGGAGCCACTTCCTCCTATAATTAGATCCCACTAGCGCTGACAGAGAGTGTCTTGCTACCTGTCGAGCCCTTGTGCTTTTCTTTCAGTGGACTGCTACCAATTACAGGGAGGAAAAAGTACTGCCTGAACTCAACAACCTTTTTTTTTCTCCCTTAGACACATACCTGTAGATGGGTCTTTGTTATGGCCAGTGCAATGTAGAAAAAAAGTAAGCATAGTAATTGTTTTGCTAAAGTGCATCGCAAACATATGGTTGCATAATGGCCTGTTGCTTTGGGATCAACGATTTTGCTTTCAAAGCCATTAGGAAAACTGTTGAATTTAGAAAATCAGGTCTCAGCAGTTGAGAAGCAAAGCTCACACCTAGTCTTGCTGTAAAAAAAAAAAAACACATTATCTGTCAGGGCTGCAGTGAATAGACCTGGATCACCTGCTAGAGACGTGTATGAGGAAAACAGGAGAAGGAGGAGGTGAGCAACGTTGTCATTTGGGAAATCAGGACTACAGGATATGTCTTTCTCTGAATGCCTGAATCATGGGAAAGCTTGACGAACTCAGGCACATGTTTCCTCAAACGCGGTTCCTCGTGAAGGACGAAGGCAGAGAGAACGTGTGAGAGAAGGGTGAGAGGCGGAACAGATGGAAAGAGCTGCAGTGTGTTCTTATGAGGCCAGGGAACTTGTCTACCTCCGCTTGAAGACACCCAGTCACACAAACACACACAGAATAACAACCAGTCATTGTTTCTTCTACTGTGGTGTGAAGCGATTGACTTTAGGAACACTGTCTAGTTCTTTATTTGCTGTGATTTATTTTGGCCATAAGCAGAAGACATGGCTTATTATGAGAGTGTGGGTTTAGCAACACTAATACAGGATGAGAGGATGCAGCTTTTTAAAAAAACTTGTTATATTTTTCGGTTTGGTGTTGATACAAATTAAACCTTTAACGTACAGAAGGTTTTGCGCCACTTGATAGACGAGTGATGTGAATTCCATCAGTGTCCCGGTTTCTCATCCAAAACGAATCCCAGATTAATATCCCACATGGATGGTGTGCATCAGCAGCAACGCGTGACCCATCAAGCCTGTTTTGATCAAGCTGGATCTCCCTCATCACAGAGCACATTTCCAATTCTTCCCTTGGGGAAAGCCCTCCTGGTTTCCACAACCCCCCATTCCAGGCAATGAAAAGCACCCGGGGTCAGATTTCCCCCACCCAAAGAGTGTCATCATCTCCAGAGCTGATGAGGCTCATTGGAAATCTTTGAAGGGCATTTCTGCTTTGCGGCTTAGAACCGAGAGTGTGGGGCGTCTTTGTTAGAGTGAGTTTATTTCAACCGGGGATCCTGTTTACTAGAAATGCGGGGGCACCGCGTGGGATGGTAATTGAAGCCAGCATGGTTTGGGGTTCCGTTCTACCTGCAGTGTGTGTGTGTGTGTGTGTGATACTGGAAAGGTTTCAGAACTCTGATTAAGTGCTGTGTGTTTGCAGAAGCGCACCAGAAAGCTGCGATCCATCCCTTCTAATGTAGAAACAGTGCAGCTTTCTGGAACAGCTACCTTGACTAAAATGACTTTTTTGTTATATTTTTTTTTCACATTGAGCTGTTGGAAGTGGGATTATGCTGATTGGCATGCAAATCCTGTCATTGGTGGTGTCATCACCGTCATCGAACACATAGACAATCTCGTTTTTCTTTTCACCCCTCGTTTATTCTAATCCTGAAATGTATGTTAATGCAGCCTTGGGTCTCTTCCTCCCACCATTTGCTGCTCTACTTTGTAGCTTAATGCTCTCTCTCTCTCTCTCTCTCTCTCTGTCACACACACACACACACATCCACACAAGCCCTCTCTCTCTCTTTTTCTTTTCTCACATAGCCTTTCTCTCCCATTATACTTTTTCTCTCACGCACTTTCCGTCTCGCACTAGCTCTCCATCTCCCGAAAATCTTTCTCTCTCACCCCCCACACTCGTTTTTTTTTTTCTCACACACCCTCTCTGACTCTCTCTCATGCGGCTCAGCCTAGAGGCATCCCGTTTCAGTTCTCCAGCTTCCACAGAGAGAGAGAGAGAGAGAGAGAGAGAGGGAGAAAGAAGGAGGGAGAGGAGAAAGCGGAGGGGGGGTATATAAGAATGGTAGGTGGGAGTGGGGTCTGACCGCAAAGTGTCTACTGTTTAAGAGAAAGGGACTTCTCCCCCCCTCTCTCTCTTTCAGTGGCTCCCTCTCTCTGGCTGCAGCGCCAGCAGGCTCCCTGCCTCCGTGGATCACTACTGCTGAGAGGGGAAAAAAGAGAGAGAGAGAGTGAGTAAGAGAGAGAGAGAGAGAGAGAGAGAGAGAGAAATGACACAACTTGCATCTCTCTAGGGAAAAAAAGACAGCTCAGAGAAAAAAAAAGTCACAAAAAGAAGCTTTGCAGAGATTTGAAGTTTGGAGTGGCACATAGTAGAATAAAGAAGAGCGCATCCTTTCAGACACTAAGGTAAGAGCAGAGCTCCTGACATTTCTGTCGACCTGTAAGAGTTGTGCTGGGAACTAAAATGGTCAATTTTCAGACTTTGCTGTTACATGATGTATTGGCATTTTGTTTTAAATGATACAGTGACTACATAGGAGGCAAAAAAAACTTACAGCATGTATAGGTATTAGGGGTTTTTATACATATATTGCACTTATTGATGGTTGAGTGATGTACTTGGATGTGCCTAGAAGATATAAGGGAATTTTCGTTTGTAGTTTGTTTGATTTTTTTTTTTTGTTTAGAGCCAGTGCATGCACTGTGTTCACTTGGGGTTAGCCAGTGCATATTACCTGCCAGGATATCTGCATCTGGATTTTTCTCTGCTGCTCATCCATGCCAGGAAAGTGTCAGCTGGTTAGTGTTAGCACTGTTATTTAGTCTTCTTTCAAATCCCGGTAAACAGCGGGCGTCAGATTCCACTTCTCCTCTCACATCCTTTCACGGCAATAAGACAGTACGAGTGCGAGTGTGCTGCCTGCTTAGGGCATCGTTATGGGAAAGATTCGTCTGAGGAGAGGGTGTTCGTTCCTCTGTGTGTGACTCTATGAAAGAGAGAGAGAGAGAGTGACAGAGAGAGAGAGAGAAAGAGAGAGAGAGAGAGAGAGAGAAGGGGCGGGGGTTCTGACAGAGACCCCCAGGATCTCCGGGTTCCTTTTTAAAGAGACAGATTGTCATCACTTGCTATTCATATGTAGCGCTGCTCACATAGACAAACACACATTCTATACATTTTCTAACATTCAATTCGATCTTTTTTAATGTCAGTTCTGTGTATGAGTCAAAAGATGAAGGTTATAAATGATGAAAGTATGAAAACAAACAGAGATAGAGATTATACACTGTATACTCTTCATAGATATATAGAAAGTATATCCTTTCCCTCTTATATAGAAGATATATAGACTAAAAAAAAAGAGTTAAAATTGGTGGTAAAAATCTGTGAATGGAGATTACTTTAGAACCTACACACACACACACACACACACACATAGATATTTTTTTACCGGTTTGTCGTAAGAAAGCGTGTCATGATATAATTATCATGTCATTCAATACTTACCCATGTTCATATGTTTTGGACTTTTTCTTTTGAAAACATTTCAAAAAGGGAATCTTTGACCCGTATCAGCTCATAATAGAGTCTTTCTTTATTATGTATAGCTGAATGCACAGCACATGCCTATCTAGTGTTGCTGTTTTGTCATTATTGCCACTCGACTTCTCAGATCTAATGATTAGGGTTTCGATTATGACTGCCAGCCTGCCAGCCAGTGGCATTTCCCAGACACGGGAACAGACTGTAAATGTTTTATTGGTGCTATGTTCAGGACATTCACTGACACTGGGTACAGATGAATGGGAAAGCAGGCTTTGTTTCAACAGCTGCTAGGATCAGAGCGTTGGCCAAGCTGATGAATATTAGGCAGAGTGAAAAAAAAGAAAAGAAAAAAGAAAAAGAAATAATCTGGAGTGTTGAAATAAAAATGTCAGTGAGGTTACCGAAATAGTACATCTTTATTCAGTTTTAGTTATATGAACATACCCGTAGAGGATCATGGGGAAATTAGATAAATCTCTATTTGTACTAAACACTGAAGCTTACACTATATATTTTTACACAAAGATACACTTTTGAGGAAAAAGGTTCAATCCAAAACCCTATTTCAGTTTGTCCTTACCGTAATAGAAATCTCAACCATCAAAGAACCCTTGAAGAACCTGTAGCTAAACAGAGAGTTCTACATAGAACCTTCAAGGACTCTCCATGAAGGATATACCAGAGGTTTATATTATATGATTATATAGAACCCTATAATTTGTGGGGTTTTTGTTTGTTTGTTTTGTTTTCTGGGAAAAAATCAAACACTAAATTATAAGCATTCAGATGGATCATCTGATGTAGGAGATCTATGAGGAACCATGAATGGTATTTCCAGAGGGAAACCTCTACCAGAGAACCCCTTTGGATGCTAGACAGAAACCAAATTATTTCTGTCTAGCATCCAAAATGACCATCAGATGTAGAGTTCTATCTAGAACCTATAATTTCTTCCAGAGAACCATGCCAGAGAACCATTTTGTATGCTAGAAAGAATGGATTTTTTTTCTTCAGAAACTACCAAAATACCAAATTATAAGGTTCTATCTAGCACCAGAGCATTCAAAGGTTCTTCCAGAAGGAATATTTGATGCCATTTGATGCTAGACACACAAAAGGATGATCTGATGTAGGGTTCTACATAAAATGGGGTCTTCCAGAAGAACCCTATTAGTTGCTAGACATTTGCTTTTTTCTGCAATTACCAAATGTTAATGTTCCATCTAGCATCCAAAATGAGTAGGAGTAGTTCTACACAGAACCTTCAAGTGTTCTCTCAAAGTGAGGTTCTCAGCAAAGGTTTGTTAGATGCTAGATAGAACCTCGTGGTGTTTTTCGAACATGTCACATTCCGGTCTCTGATTCAAGACATCTGCAATGGTGCCATTATTTTATTAGAAAGTCTGAAGTAGGTTCTAACAGGTTCTAAGAAGGATGTGATGTAATGTTTCAATGAGTAATGTTCCTAAAGTGTTCTAGCAACATCTGTGTAATGATGGTTTGCTTAACAAAGGTTATTAAAATGTTGCTCAAACAGAATTTTATTATTATTAACATTGTAGAAATATTAATGTAAACGTCCTTATAATTAAAAATGTTGTGAACTAGAATGGACCAGAAGTTCTTAATATTCAGAGAACTTTCTGCTAATGAAAAACTGTTGAGTCTTAACTTCACATGATGGTATCCAAGCCTTTGTTGTACAAATCACTGCTTAGATCATGGCCATCTTAGATCAGGTCATGTTAGATGGACTAGAAATCTATAAATAATCACTTTTTTCCTCTGAAATTAGCCACAAAGTCACTCTAAATGATTCATGAGATTCCATGAACAAAGATTTCCGCCAACACTCTGATGAGTGAAACTCCAGATGGTTTTAATGTCTGTCTGATGCTAATGCAAGAGGTCTAGCGAAAAGCCGTCGACTCAGAGCTCTTTATACTGCGTGTCTGTTCTGCTGAGATCCAGTAGATGAGCACACATGTCTGAGTCAGCGCCAGTGATTCCTCGAACAGGAATGTGCACCATTACATGACCAGGACAAAAAGCAGCAGACAGTTTAGTCTGGAAATGTTCAAAGGATTAATCGGAGGACAGTTCGACCTGTCGCTCAGAGTTTACTTCTACATTGATGACATTTGGAAGATGGTATTATACAGAGTGACATTTATCTCGTGTAATCCATCTGAGAAGTTGAGGGTTAAGGGTCTGGCTTGAGGGCCAGCAGGGGCAACCTGGCAGTGCTGGCATTTGAACTCATGACCTCCCGTTCATTGACCCAAGAGGACAGAGTTCTCTGCCTTGAAGTACGTCAATCTTCGTGCCTTTGCTACAGAAGGCAAAACAGATGTGCTTACCCTACAGCCAACATTCCAGCTGCTGGAAAACGGGTGTTTTCCTGTCAGGATGGCGGCAGTAAAGTTAATTCTGGTCTTCTGGGTTTTCCCAGACACATATCAGCTGGCAAAATGGATAATGTCCTTGAATAACCCTAAAATTGTCATAATACTGACATATAGAGCATCATGTGTTTTTTATTATGAGTTTAAAGTCCACCAAGAAGTCTAATCTGACTTGTACACTCAACACTTTCACCATGGTGTATGTGCTGCTCCATAGACTGAATTGTGTACATGCTAGAGTCATTGGCTTTTACTGCCATACAGCTCAAAGAAGCAGAACCAGGACCAAGGACAGAGAAAGTCCTCCAGCTCTGAAACGAACAGACGCAGCTGTGGATGCAGATTAGTGAAGCGTTTGTCCACTAGTCTCAAACTGAGAGTGAACGCTCCATTATCTGTAAGTGCTGAACAGCAGATTCTTCACTTCTGACGTGTGCAGGAAGTAATGCGGCTTCCTTCAATCATCATTTTGGCAAGAGTGAAGAGCTGGAGGAATCCACGGGAGAGGGAATTTTACTTCACTTTAATTTTTGTGTAATGCTGTGATGAAATTTGGATATCTGGCAATCACTTCAGGCCCCATTCAGAGTTTGTGTCTGTGATCCAAAAATGATGTCAATATTTATTCAGGGAAAGTTTAGAAAAAGCGGTAACACAAATCATCTGATTACGGAATCCATTTGTGAGTAATGCTTTGCCTTCAAGGATCCCTGCAAGATTTCAATTCAATAGAAGTTGCTGAGAAAGGGTTTTCCAGACTAAAGAAGCAAAGACATTTTTTCTTTGCTGTTGAATGAACAGATGAGTAGTAAATGTTAATGTTTAAACAGGAATTAAGGGTGAATATGATGATAAAGAGATGAAAAGATGGCAATAGAAAATAAACATCTAATAGAAACCTAGTGCAGGCCTTAGAAAATTTTGCAGAATGTGTAATATTACGCACTAAGCATGCTTATCTTAGCTATGAATACGACCCTTGAAGTATAATTGTGTATACTCCTGCTTTCAGCAGAAATTTGACTTCACCTCCCAGAGTAACCTGATCCTCTAGCAGTCGTCCAATCAGAAACGTTTTCTTCCCTTTTAGTATTCATCGCTCTCGAGTATAAACCCTAGCTAACAGCATTTATCAATCGAATTAGAGAAAGTTTTTTAAGCTCACTGCTATGGGTTGTTAATAAAAGCAACAGGAACAGGAATTATAAAGGCTGTTCTGTTTAGAGTTTTTTGAAAATAGGGGGAATGGGAATATTGTGTTGTAAACAGAACATCTGAGGACTGCTATTCTGGTTTCTCCAGGGGTCAGGCTAATAAACATCAGGTCACCATGGCTTTTAGGGTAAAACCAGACTCCGTGTAACAAATGTCCCTCTCTAATTATACCATATGGGATGAATTTAAGGTGCACATGGGTCTCAGGTCAGGAAAGGTTAATCTCAATCCCAGGGTCATGGTTAGTGTCAATTGTATCCGTTTCATGATTAAGTTTAAGTTGATTTGCAGCTTGGCTCCAGATAGTTTGACTGCAAATGACAGACCACAGACTGCAACATGTCTTGATATCCAGCTTGTCAGAATGTTTGTTGGATGACTAGACAGAACGATAAAGCAGAGTCCTGGCGTCGGTCAAATCGCTTAAGTGCTGATGTTGAAACGCCATCAGATCCAGACGTCAAGGCATCTGGATTCACTTCGACTGCCTTCCCTTTAGCAAAGCTATTATTTAGCCTTCTTAACTTTCTCAGTCCTAAGTCGAACTTTCCATTTCCTTCACAAAGTCACTCAAGCCCCAATCTACTTAGCGTAGCTTTACCGCTTCTGTTGTAAAACGGCGTGATGTCAGCGATCTGCTAGACCTCTCAGAGCAGTGTGAACGCAGCTTTTTCTCCACACACCCACCCTCTTATCACATGCACACACACACCAACCTGCTTATCGATGCCATCTGAGCCTCCAGCATCATTAAAGCTCTATAAATGGGGCTTGGCTGGCATGAAAATCAGCCACTTCAGTTACTGAGAAGACGGAAAATGTACTTTAACCTCCAGGGAATTATCTGTGGTGTAAGAAAATAGTGTAATGTTTGTAAACTGTAGTCGCTCTCTGTGGCTTGTCATTTTTGTAAAATTAGATTAGCAAAACAAAAAAGGTTTGATTTGTTGTGAAATTCTGACATTGAACTGAGTCGGTTTATTATAATTGCATTCGACTGGAATTCATAACATTTGATGTTGATTTTTTTTTACTGTAGCTCACTGATTTTTACTTCAAGCCAGGGAACCATCGTTCATTTAATCTTTCAAATCTTTAATTACTCATTTAAAAGCTTTGAAAGCTTCTGTATTTGGGGGTAGTTCAGTGTGTGTATGCGCTTATGCATGATTATCATCACCAGAGATATTCATTTGCTTCGATCTGGTGTCTGGACTCTTGCCAATGTTTAAATGAATGCTTTTTCTGTAGAACGTTGAGCCAAATAAAAATAAAGAGCCAAGAAAGAATTGGCACCCGCTCTGAAAAGACTTATTTGGAGCCAGTGAACTGTTGCAACCCATAAGCTAAGGCTCAGAAAACCAACAATATCTCAGCGTTCGTTTATTTCTTTCTGCATTTATTTCTTACAGCCAATATATTTCATTTTAAACTGCTCCATGTTGACAGAACAAAGAAAATATTCAAGTAATATGCAAAGAAAGAGAAGAAAAGACTACCAGGCAGACAGTGGAAAAATAATTGAGAAAGTATAAATAAAGGAAAAGTGAAGAAAAATGGAAAGAAAAAAAAAGGGAAAGAACCCTGCTATAGGATGTCCATGCTCATTTCTCAGGTGAGTGACAACTTGAAAATCCATTTATGAGCCGATAATATGAGCAAGTGCTGCTCGCTGGGTCATCGATCCAAACACACACACAGGCAGACAGCCTTATGAGCTAGCTTGGAAATCCATCTCTTTGTTTGATGATTAGGAGACGCAATCATAGTGCTATCCTCAGCAGCACTCTGTCTCTGATTGTGACCTTCCAGGTTGGCAGATCAATAAAACTGGTTTTCTTGGGACAGCTAAGTAGGTTTCTCATATCTCAACGACCTTTTCATTATGATTTGTCCAGTTTCAGTTCTGTCACCAAACTAGACTTTGCAGCCCCTGTGCTTAAACTTGACCTTGACTGCTTCAGAAACTCATTCATTTTATGTTCCCTGTGGTGGTGTCTATGGCATAAACACCCACTTTGGGAGAGACATTTCTGTAGCCTTGACTTTTTCATGCTTTTACAGTCAGTGTCAGTGAATCTGTATCAATCTGTATCTCTCAAGGTGACTAAAATCTCCAGACATTACCAGTTCATTCAGCACTGCCTGTGACCCACATTAAGAGAAGAGACGTTCTATCATGGCTGACCTACAAAACCAAGCGAGCTTGACGATTTCAGACACAAAGTGTTGTGACGCTTTGCTGTAACACAGCGTGGGGTTGATGTTCCACATAACTGAATAGCTACAGTATTTTATACAGTAGGATGATCTGTCACATTAAATACGCTGTTGCATTTTAAAGGGCTGCATCTCCGAGTGGCTACGATGGTGTCTCTGGGTTATTTTATTTAATAATCAAGAATGATAATGATAACATTCTTTACAGTTGCAGTTACAAAAACACGGCATTTAAAATCAGACTTTGTATTTAATAAAGATTGAATCCTGTATTGCTAAGCATCTGTGTATGGACAATTCCACTTTTTGTATAAGTACCAATACGATTGAGTTGTAGTGCAGTATATCAGTATTTCAGTAGCCACTAGTTCTCACCTGAGGTATGTAATTACTTCGAGAGTGGAAAGCCATATCATCAATCATCAGCCTCCCAGAACAAATTAGAAAACTGCGCTGCACAAAACAGGTCACTTTCTGTAAGATGGGCTCCAGAAAAACAATCACTGAGGGAAAGTGCATTTACAAAATAATTTCATTCCAGCTGGATAGAAATGCTTGAAATAAAATCAGTTCCTTACTTATATGTAGATATATAAATGTAAGGACTAAAAAAACAGACAGGGTGGCTGTGTAGTTAGAAGAAAATAATCAACAATGGAATGGGGTGCTATGATTTTACAATAACAACATATACCGAAATGTATTATTCATTGTATTCCATTTGCATTCATTAAAGAATGACACATTATTTTTATTTATAGTTATATTTCATATTATGGAACATCTGTGAAATGTGTTCATCACTTACATTTTAACAGCTATAAAGAGTTATTCACTCACCAGTCTCTCTTTAATCCCTTCCTTAAGGTAAATAAGAAAAAAAATAGTCAGAAAATATAATATGTTAGAGATTTACCTCAGTGTTAGTGCTGATACTGGAGACTCCTTCCATGTATGCTGTAATAAACATCCCCTTACAGAAAACCTCTTCATATCAACAGTGTAGTGTCCACCATGCAAGTTCCTGTAAAAGTATATTAGGAAGAGCATATTCATATAAACCAAGCTGCTGTCTGAAAAGCTTTTATAGAAAATGAATCAACATTAATTTGACTGGGGTTATCTTCATAATGCTCTGGTTAGTATATGACATGGATATGCTAATATAAATGCAGTCATTTATACAGATCGTAAAGTACAGTGTATAAAAGTTACCAAGGGTATGAAATGAACATCGGTGCTGAAGTGCATTAAAAAGCCCAGGGAGGAAAAAAAAGCCCAGACAAGGTGCATTGACTAAGCCCAAATTACATACGCCAGACTTTCATTTCCCATCCGATAATTTATGCATGAGGCCTTTTCCATCTGGCCATTTCACGAACTGTTTGAGCAATTCCAATCTATTTTATAATAGCTATTGAGACACTGATGCCACTGAGAGTGATTTTATTTTATCCACACAATAACTCTTTAATCTTGCACTTAGCGAAGCCAATATAAACTTTTCTGCTCCGTTCTCTATGTCCCCACGGTGAAAGCTAGTAACTACCTGATGAAATAGTAAACTGTTGGCATAACTGTTAATTATTCATATATTATGACGCTCCCCGAGTACAATTTATCACCTTATTTACTATAAAACTAGATTCCTTTCATGAACCCAGTGAACTGCAAGTTAAGCAAATAATCTTTTTTTATTACAGCAGAATGTGGCCAGTAGAGCTTAGATCTAATTAACTTTTATGCCGAAGCTTAACGATGTATTAAAGTTTTCATTTGGTCTTTGTGGGAGGTAGTCTTTCCTTTTCCAGCTGCTGTCATAAAAGTAAAGAAGCAACACAACACTGAATACTGATATATTGTGCTAATATAAATATACCGTGCTAACTGTATGTGCTTCCAAGTTCGACTCTAGCGAATACAATACATGAATTCCAACATACTTTGAAGCAGGAAGTTAGAAAATGGTAATTATAAAGTATGTTCTGGCCATGGTTCAGTTCTGATGAAGATCTGAAAAAAGGAAGGATTTCTTTGTCTGTTTTTCAGCTTTGGAAATAATAATAATAATAAAAAAAAAACACTACAACTAATACAACTATTGCTTTTCATTCATGACCACTGAAAAACTTTCCACAGAAATTCCTTTCTGGCACAGATGAATGGCTTTGGGTTTATTTTTCCAAGAAGATCCTTGCTACCTTTTTACTTTGTGGTATTTGTCTATTGATACAGCAGCTTTGACAACAGATTCAGGTCGGAAATGGAATGGTAAATGCAGTCACAAAGAGTGTGTTTGGGCTTCATCTTCTTTCAATTCTTGTTAAAATTGTTATGCTTTAATTTTAAGGAGGTACTTATCTACCTAGACAATACACCCTAGTAGTGACACAAAGCAATGTTCTGGCTATTTTGTTTGATTTACTCCATAGGGTGAGGTGTAGAACAGGCGCAGGTGGTGGGGGCTGTGCCTGACATCCTTGAGAGTGCAAGGAATATCCATCATCAGGATTCTTTAGCTCTCTATCACAGAGGCAGTCATCCTTGTCTCTCTAATCAGGGATGTGTGGTGCAGCTGTGGGATCCCTCTCATTCCTGCTAATCACATGTCAAGATGGCTCTTTGCAGAAAGCGCTGCCTCTTAGACCATATTACCTGCAGCTGACTTCACACGCTGTGAATAGAACAGGCTGTCACTCGTCTGTGCTTGCAGTTGAAGGACACATGCCACAGGGAAGGTTTCTGATTATGTGAATCTATAAAAAGTATATGACCTTTGATATTGAAATATTGTATATCAATCAAATTTGATATGAATTTGACAGCAAATTTGGTTGGAAATTAAAAGTTAGGACTGGCTTAAAATTGGAAGTCAGTTTAATGCTAAAAAAAAAAGTTGTATCATTGTACTTGAACTATATACTAATTATTTCTGAAGGTTTGGCAATATAACATAGCATTAGACGTTTTACTAGGTGGTTAAAACCATGCTAAATTGATCTATTATACTGTTCATAAAAAGAGCTAATAAAATGTTCAAAAAAGACTTGGTGAACTTGTGTGGAATATGTCCAGCTATATTATGGAAATTCTGGTTTATGCTCCCATTCAGACATTTTGCAGAAAGGCATGTTCCTTGTCCCCCCCCCAAAAAAAACACATTGTAAAAAGAAGGAACATGAAAAATATACACCTTTCTCCAATTCATATCAAATAATTTTCCAACAGACCATTACTCATAAAAGAACTATGTTCTCTGAGCCCGGAAAGATATTATTTATCTTTGATTTTTATATTTTTACCAAAAAAGAATTATAGCTCTATGTGAGGTTGTATTTTTGTCAGGAGAGCAGTTGGAAAATGCTGATATTTGAGTGTAGCATGAACCCTGACCAGCCATGATACTGGGAGTACTGCAGATCTATCCTCTATACCAGTATTAATCTGTCATCTTGGATTAAGTCAATCCAGGAGAGGGAATAGATGCCTAGATGCAGGTGTTGCCTGCTATGTGATTACAGAAGGGTGTCAGAGGAAACACTGTCAAGGATTGGGTAATGAAATACAAGGTTATGCATTCCTGTTCCATTTTTAATTGCCAAAGTAATTCCTGAGGGAAATGTAGAAGAGGGAAATCTTAAGGTTGGCAGCTGAGAATCTGTGTCCCTTGCCATGTGAACCATGTCACTAATATGGGTTATTGCAACCAGATATTGAGTTGCCTTTTTACAGATAGCCTAATTGTGTTAGATTAACCGTTTTTTTTTACTGTCCCAAATGTACTCTTGGGCACAAACTGCAAAAGCAAATAATGTTTAAGTTTCAAAATCTTGCAAGTAACTTTCACTACATGCCTAGGATCCTACAGAATGGAAAACATAAGAAATTGCATATCCCCTTTTCTGTCTTTAATTTTCAGTTCTAAAGTTCCAGTCAAAGAAGAAAAGTACCTTCTTTTACACTACTGTTGACTGAATCAAGCATCAGAGTGAGAGAGTCATCATGGGGATGCGAGGCCTGCTTCTGGCCTATGTCACTATGGCCATTCTGTTGGATCTCTCCATGGCTGGCCTGCTGAGGAAAGTGATCAGGCACAGAAGAGAGTCGCTAACTCCACCCAAATCCGAGAACACAACCCTACCTGATCCAGACCAACCAGTGGTCTTCAACCATGTATACAACATCAATGTCCCAACCGGATCCTTGTGTTCTGTGGACCTGGATTCACCTGGAGGATCAGAAATGAAGCCCAGGTCTGTCCAGTCTGAGCAGCACATTGAGCACACTGTGGATGGAGAAAACCAGATAGTCTTCACACACAGAATTAACATACCCAAGCAAGCTTGTGGGTGTGATAACCAAATGCCAGACCTTAAAGATCTGCTAAACAGGCTAGAGATGTTGGAGGCTGAAGTGTCTAGTCTGAGGGAGCAGTGTACCAGTGGGGCTGGCTGCTGTGGAGCTCAAGTTACAGGTAAGTATGATTAAATTAGAATCCACTGAGATGTGTCAGGGTAACATTTTTGACCTTGGCGCCCTTCAAATTCTAAATTGTCTTGTCAGTGGTTTATGTTGGTAATCTCATGCAAGAGCATTCTTTTTTTGCAGCTAACTGTTGATATTTTAACCTTAGGATTGCCTTGTGTTTCATAGGTGAGGTCGCTACCAAGCCATATTGCAACGGTCGTGGCAACTACAGTATTGAAACCTGTAGTTGTGTGTGTGAGCCCGGCTGGAAAGGGCCCAACTGCTCTGAGACAGATTGCCCTAATTTCTGCCAAGATCAAGGCCGCTGTGTGGATGGGAAATGTGTCTGTTTTGAGGGCTTTGGTGGAGAGGACTGCGGAATTGAGCTGTGCCCTGTGGATTGTGGCGAATTTGGCCAGTGCATTGATGGGGCTTGCATATGTGCAGAAGGTTACATGGGTGAGGACTGCTCCATAACCAATTGCTTAAACAACTGCCTGGGTAGGGGACGCTGTGTGGATGGCGAGTGCTTGTGCAATGAGCCATGGACGGGCTTTGACTGCTCAGAGCTTATATGTCCTAATGACTGCTATGACCGTGGTCGTTGCATCAACGGGACCTGCTACTGTGATGAGGGCTTCACTGGGGAGGACTGTGGGGAGATCACCTGCCCAGATAACTGTAACAATAAAGGCATATGTGTTAATGGTCAGTGTGTCTGCAATTTCGGCTATAGCGGAGAAGACTGCTCCAAGCTTACATGTCCAAATGACTGCAACGAGAGAGGCCACTGCTTCAATGGGAGATGTATCTGTGATCCTGGCTTCCAAGGTGAGGACTGTAGCATCCTCTCATGCCCTGATAATTGCAATGACAGGGGTAAATGTGTCGATGGGAAATGTGTATGTGATCCTGGATACCAAGGTGATGATTGTTCTGAGCTCTCCTGTCCCAATGATTGTCATAACCATGGACGCTGTATTGATGGAAAGTGCATTTGCAAGCAAGGCTTTGCAGGAGAGGACTGTAGCATCAAAACATGCCCCAATGACTGTCATGACCATGGTGAATGTGTGGATGGCAAATGTGTCTGCCATGTTGGCTTCACAGGTGAAGACTGCAGTGAGATGACTTGCCTTAACAACTGTCACAACCGAGGACAATGTGTAAATGGTCAGTGTGTGTGCAAAGAAGGATTTACTGGGGTGGACTGCAGTGAGTTGACATGTCTTAACAACTGTCACAATCGTGGACAATGTGTGAATGGTCAGTGTGTGTGCAAAGAAGGATTCACTGGGGTGGACTGCAGTGAGTTGACATGTCTTAACAATTGTCACAATCGTGGACAATGTGTGAATGGTCAGTGTGTGTGCAGCGAAGGATTTACTGGGGTGGACTGCAGTGAGTTGACATGTCTTAACAACTGTCACAATCGTGGACAATGTGTGAATGGTCAGTGTGTGTGCAGAGAAGGATTTACTGGGGTGGACTGCAGTGAGTTGACATGTCTTAACAACTGTCACAATCGTGGACAATGTGTGAATGGTCAGTGTGTGTGCAGAGAAGGATTTACTGGGGTGGACTGCAGTGAGTTGACATGTCTTAACAACTGTCACAATCGTGGACAATGTGTGAATGGTCAGTGTGTGTGCAGCGAAGGATTTACCGGTGAAGACTGTAGTGAATTGACATGTCTTAACGACTGTCACAACCAAGGACAATGTGTGAATGGTCAGTGTGTTTGCAGCGAAGGATATACTGGGGAGGACTGCAGTGAAAAAACGTGTCCCAACAACTGCCTGGATCGTGGGTATTGTGACAATGGACAGTGTGTCTGCTATGTGGGTTACACTGGCATTGACTGCTCAGAGATGACCTGCCCAGGAAACTGCAATGACCAAGGCCACTGCTTGAAAGGCATGTGCATCTGTGATTTGGGATTCACTGGGGAAGACTGCTCTGAAAGTAAGTCTGTTTATTCTTTTATATTTTACAAGTACAACCTCACATTAAATGCTTAGTCCTGAAACATGCCTTTATGTCCTCTCCATCAACAGTCACCCCACCAAGGGACCTTGTTGTGACTGAAGTCACTCCAGAGACCGTGGATGTGAAATGGGTCAATGAAGTCGAGGTGACAGAATACCTAATCACCTACATGCCTACTGCTCCTGGTGGTTTAGAGTTAGATATGCGAGTACCTGGTGAAAAAAGGTCTGCTACTATTAGGGAGTTGGAGCCTGGCGTGGAATATTTAATCAGTGTCTATGCTGTTCTAAATAACAAGATGAGCATTCCTGTGAGTGCCAGAGTGGCAACACGTGAGTCATCAGTTATTGGTCTTTCAAAGTTTTGAAATATTTTAGGAACTGTTGTACAGTTTTAAACAATGGAGAGAAATGTAACATTTGCCCTATTACCACATTGTTAGATCTTCCGGAGCCTGAAGGTCTTAAGTTTAAAGCCGTGAGAGAGACATCGGTGGAAGTTCAGTGGGATCCTCTTAATGTCCCCTTTGATGGTTGGAACCTCATCTTCAGAAATACAGTGAGTACAATTCCTCTTATTGCATGCCACAAGCCATGTCAGCATGAGGATGGTTATGGTAGCATTTCCCTGAAAGCTGTGGTAGGAATACCACATTTATTAAGCGCCCTGCCAGTAACCGTTCAAGATGAGAAACTGTATGAGTATCCTGTGGAAAATAGTCAGTTGGTGCCAATATGCAAAAACTGCTGTCTGAAAGTCTAGGGTTTTGTTCCACAAAACCTCCTAAGAAGCTTCTGGTGGCAACTCTGGTGACCATGTGCAACAGGACTTGCACTGTTTTCACAATTCTTTTCTTTTTCAAGAGCTTAGGAAAACTCCAAAAAAAGGACATGCAAACCATGTCTTCCTATACTCCATTCTTTCAGACTTGGCAGCTTTATTCATACATCAAGTTTGAGGCTGTCCATGCCAAACAAACCCTTCACTTTGAAGTGTAGCACTCACATCCAAGTGGATGCGATTGAAAGTCCCAAGTGTTTACTTTCCAAGATCTCTCTAATTTCTCTGTATTTCATGGGACTGTTGAGTCCACAAAGACTGGAGTCATATCCATGGTGCTGTTTGTGGTTTCTTTGTGTTACTCATGCACATAAATAGAACAAAGATTTTGTATCCAGTACCACAAAGATGCATTGTACTGCTTTCAGTACATGTTTTGTTTGAAATTATGAACTACATAAATTAACATCAGTAAATATTGTCTTCATTATTCATTTGACAAGTTGACATTGACATCATGTCATTTTACATTGACTACATGGTGTTGTTAAATTTCAGAAAGAGGAGAATGGAGAGATTTTGAATGAATTGTCTCCACCGGAGACTACCTTTGAGCAATCTGGTCTGGGCCCTGGCCAGGAGTATGAAGTTAAACTTGAGGTATTAAAGAACAAAACTCGTGGACCTCCAGCAAGCAAGAATGTGGTTACAAGTAAGCAGCACTCTTAATATATGTATTAATTTATTTATTTTTGGTTTTTGGTCAAATGTTTTCTTTCATAATTATGAAATTCTGTAACCCACTGGTGCAGGTAACATTGCCTCTAACTGTGATTTTCCAAAAGGTTATCTGGTTTCCTACTACATCCCAAAAACATGCATGTAGATGAATTGGATATGCTAAAATGTGTAATCACATGTGAATAAGTAAGTGTATGCTGACTAGAGACGCACTGGCAACCCATCCCGTGTGTTTTCCTGCCTCATGCCCAGTGTCCCTAGGATAGACTATACTAGTATTAGTATATATGTCACCATATACATTTCTGTATATAAAAATCTAGTTCAGTAATCTTTTAGTTAAATGAAAAATGTGTTTTCAAAGTCCAGCAAAATCCAAAATGTTCTCTGGCACAAAATCTGCCCTAAACCTTTATGACTGGCTGGAAAAGCTTTAACTTTTGTGATATTTTGGAATACGCTCCATTTGCTTTTCATGATTTGTGCTTAGCTTGTAAAATGCATCGCTTCTACTGAGGTGATCCCTTTTAATGTCACTGCTACCAACCAGTAAACCATTCGTAGCATATTATTACAGGATAAAATTTCAGGAAAGTGCCTCAAAGACCTAAAAAAAACCTAGCAAAAAGCTTGCAGGGACACAATTAATTAAATTATAACAGTAGGCTCCATTCATAGGCTAAAATAATGAAGGCTACTGTGTGCTCATATGATACCAGCTGAACAAATCTCCCAGTGTGCCTCTCACTCAATTTCAGAGATATGTGCCAATAAGGAACTTCCCAGAGAGGAAGCACTGATTTTTGAAAGAAAGGTTCTACCTCCTTCTATTCAAGCTCCTTGAGAAGCGTTCCTCCCTCAAGAGGACAAGAGCTTTGCTTGCCCACAAGTGCCAAGCTGATACACAAAATTTCTGCTTTATCTACAGTTCAGGGAAAAGTGATCTTTCACATCACCACGGTGCCTCATGTGACAAACACTCCCCATTTCCGAAGATCCTCACTTTATTTTATAGGAATACATTATGCTGTGTAAAAATAACATGAAACTAAATTCAGTGGTGTTATATACACTTAAAGCAACAAAATTCCCAAAGCATACCATGCCGATGTAATTTTTTTCCCATAGTAGTAGTAGTCAAATGTGTGATGACTATTTTCCTTCTTTTCTGTTTCAGTGATTGACGCTCCTAGCCAGGTGGATGTCCGAGATGTAACGGATACTACTGCTCTGATCACCTGGTTCCAGCCCATAGCTCAGGTGGATGGCATCTCTGTGTCCTATGGCCCTATCACTGGCTCCGCAGACAGCCGCACATTGGAACTGTCATCAGTCGACACCCAGTACCACCTGTCTGAACTCTATCCTGACACAGAGTACAGTGTGTCCCTCATGGCCCGCCGAGGCGAAGTGACTAGCGTTCCTGTCCTTGAGACCTTCACCACAGGTAAGAGCATCCTTTTATTTCGCATATGAGCTATTATAAATAATAAAATATAAGATCATAACCAAACTACTCATCTAAGACAAACAAACCTTGACTCTGGAGCATTAACACCCGCAGGCAGTTGCTGGAGAAATAACATGTAATATGATGTAAACAGATCTAGATGCACCTACGAACCTGAGGGCCGTAGATCAGACAGACGAGAGCATCACGTTGGAGTGGAGAAACAGCCAAGCCAATGTTCCCAGCTACCGCATCAAATACGGACCACTATCTGGAGGGGAACACGGGGAGCTGACCTTCCCTACAGGTCCAGAGGACACCACGCAGGCCAAGATTTCAGGTAAGGGTTAGTGAGGATGAGATTATCTGTGCACAAAATATAATACTTCTGGGAATTTCTGAATAATTCTAAATCATATTTGGTTTTCTAAAACAATGCTGGTAAATATTCACTTGCATTAAAATGTGCATGTCCAGAGCAAACCTCAAAAATGAGATAACAGTAATAGTAGGTGCTTCAGTTAGAAAATTATATATGGGAAAGGTTTTCCATGTATTACTGTTACACACACTGCTTTGAGCCAGTCTTGTTCTATAAGGCCATGTGTTACTACGCACAGGGATTAGCCAGAATGAGGAGAATGTGTATAAATTCTCAATGTGTAATAGATTCTTTGTCTGGTCGGCTTTATTGTCCTTGGGTGGCCTGTGTCCTACATAAACCAGTGAATCTATTTTAAAAACTGAGCATGCCACACACACACACACGCATACATACACACTTCACTAGCAGTTCATCTCTTTTACATGGTTATTATCTGTAATTGCTGTCACGCTTGTGATTTTATTGGTAATAAGTGATTCCTCTGTTTTAGGTGTAATTTCATGCTGAAAGCCTCTTGAGTATTGACCTTTATACGGGCCAATGGAATCAATGAGAAGAATAAATACAGAAATTTGGGCTGGGGCCTTTTATCATTTTCAAGGGCCTCTTGGAAGACAGTAAATTCTGCTTTTAGTCCAGTGTGAGAGCCCTTTCAAAGTGGCTACTGGATAGACCAGGAGTGAAACAGCTGAAATTGAAAATGACCAAAGGCAATTATTTAGAAAATAGACTCATAATGGACAGGATGGGCAGTAAAAAAAAAATACCCCCTTCGGAAATCTACAAGAAACTTATTTTTGTATTTGTATTTTTTATACCCTCACAGGTTTTCTCTGTTTGTTCTGAGATAATAGTTTCTTGTCAATTACATGGAACTGTATTTATTTATCAGTTCTGCATATTTTTCAGGTCTCAGGCCTGGGACTGAGTACGGCATGGGAGTGACCGCAATCAAAGATGAGAAGGAAAGTGCTCCCACCACCACGAATGCTGTGACTGGTGAGATGTTCCTGTATGATATCATTAACCAGAAAGAGACAATTTTAATATTTCAAGTAAAATGACTCGGCATTTGCTCTATTACTAGAGGATTAATTAAAAACAGGATGCTGTGAAGTTTAAAAATGGGATAAAATAAAAATAAGATATATTTTAAGAATATAAGATATATAATAAGAATATAAGATATAACTGTTAGACAGTTCCACACTCAGTATCTATACATCATATATATAGTGCTCCAAATATTCATGTCTATTCATAACTGTACCTGGCAGTTGCTAAGGATGAATGAATGAATGAACTTGTCTGTGTTTGCTCAATCGATAGAGATATATACACTTATCTGTTTTATAAGGTAAATTAGTATGTGCAAATGTGATGACTACTGCATCATCTAATCTGACACTAGCAGTGAGGATTCACCGCGGTTTTCTGACATTCTTTATATCACACCCCAGTGCCAAAGCTGTCTTTACTGTATAAGTTAATTAAATGAAACTCATCCTCCCTGTCAGACCTTGATGCTCCTAAAGATCTGGAGGTGAGCGAGGCCACAGAAAACACATTGGTGCTGATCTGGAGGAGACCTGTAGCTACGATAGATGTCTACAAGCTGGTGTTCGTGGCTGCTGATGGCCACAAGGCCGAGATCGAAGTTCCGGATAGTGTCAGCACCTACATACTGAAGGACCTGAAACCTGGCATGCTGTACACCATCACCATGATCGCTGAACGAGGGAGGAAGAAGAGCGCTCCAGCGAGCATTCAGGCATCTACAGGTCAGTCCTATAGCGCTAACACTGCTTCACTGGGGCATTGTGTTCAGGATTTCCTGATGCTTGTTTAAAACTTGCTGACGTTTTAAAGATAGAGAAATATTTGTTGAAATGATAGTGCTGCATAAATCTCAGAGTTCTTTTCTAAAGACTTGTATGTTTTGTAACTTTATCATCATGCATAACAGCCAGAACGAGGACTGAATTATTCTGACTTTTTCTACTAAAAAAAAGGATCAATATTTCTTTTGGAGTGTGAAGGTTTAGATTTAGCATTTTGTGTAAAATTTAATTTGAGGTTCCCTCTGTTTCCTCGCCTCTTGGCCAGGGAGATCTTTTCCCTTCTATACAATGTGCCTCCAGGCGTCCGAGCCAAGCTCAGGAATGAATTGAATTCATTGTATGTTCCAGCTTTACATCCTGTGTGAGTCCCTTTTCAGCAACAACATGTGGATTTATTTGACTTCTTAAAGCAACAAGGGAAAGACAAATTCAGATGCTTATGGCTTTTGTTTAAGGTTCTGCGGTTGGAGTGGTGTTTAAATGTCCAAACTAAATATTTCATTACATTAAATGCCTTTTGTTATGTAACAAGATTGTTTTTAAAGGGGGTGAAATTTGCATAGAGAGAGAGAGCGAGAGAGAGAGAGAGAGAGAGAGAGAGAGAGAGAGGCAGACATGACAAAGAATAAAAAGTAAAACAAATAGGTATGATAAATATTTTTCTGGCTTTAAATAGTCTGCAAGTTGTAGATAAGTGTTTTTTTTTAAATTGGACTTTGAGAAGAGATTGGGGTAAAATCAGGGGTATAAATCTGGAACACTCTCACACACACACACACACACACACAGCTCATTCATGTGATAATTGTCAAAATGAGGCCACTCCCCTCTGGTTTTGTGTGATTTGACCAGGATAAAATGAGGGGTGGGATAATAAATAGCCCCCCTGCCGGAGCAACTGTTAAAACATTGTCTCCGAAATCAGCAGTGCTATAATCCCACAGATTCATTTCTGCTTCCATTATCAGCCTCAGACATGAAGTACAAACATGAAGCATAACACTCACCACAGGCCCATTATAGGATGAGAGAAGGCGGGGTGTGCTGAATGGAATCCTCTTGATTTAGGCTTTTTTTTTTTCCTGAAAGACACACATCGAGTACACTGAAAGGATTACAACAATCACTTGGGACTGATATAGTGCTATCAATATGGAGCAGTACACCCTGAGCAAGCGTCCCAAGGCAGTTTAATAGAATCTCATTAGCAGAATAATGTCATTCAGGTGGGAAAATGAACAGTGATCTTTTACAAGGGATTTGTGAGGCCGGTGTCGCGAAAGGTCTTTATATTGACTGTGAAGTGAGAATCGTAAAACCGCTTTGCTCCATCTGCATGAAGGCCATGCTTAAAGCTCGGCATACACTACATGACCTTTAAAACTGCAACAGAAAAGTTTCAAAAGACAAAATCACTTTCCTGGTGATTTTTTTCTGCCATAATATCGTGCACACTAAATGATAAAATCAAGGAGGAAATTTTATTTATTTATGTTTAATGTCAAATATGATCCTTTTCAACATTTCAGGCTTAGCACTTATCTACCTCCTCATACCGCCAGAGGATCTAACTGAGAATCTAATACAGCTCCAAATATGAAAATTCACTTTCAATTTTCAGAAAGAAAAGTCATATAATTGAATAAATACAGAATAAAACACTTTAGAGCATGCTCTTACAGAAAAATAATCAACTGGGTGTTAACATGGCCTGATGCGAGGCAGAGTCACTGCTACAACCCAAAAGTGTTTTATTCTTATTATTTCAATTATAGCATTCAACTGATCCACTTCATCTAAGTTCGTTCCTGTTATTACTTATACTACAGCAGCTATAAACAGTTGTTTCCTTACTAGCCCCACTTTTTTTCCACTCTCTTGAAGCCAAGAAACCGAAAAGACAAAAGGTGTGTCCCAAATCGCATACTTATCCACTATTCTGCATAATAAATAGTGTAAGTAGTGTCTTCACACTGAAACAAAAAGAAGTGCACTTCAACTACTGTGATTATGCACTTGTTCAACTCATTTGTAAAAACAAAAGACACTCAACGCTCGCAGCTTTGCTTAAGTAGCAGAAGAGGGACAGGGCTACCAGGCCCTGACGCTGGATGAGAAAAATTTTCAAGATGGCAGACATACTCTGGTGAACAAGACATCGTAGAAATGCCTTTGAGATTTTAGCCTACGTTGTATGTGCCATTTAAATTCAATCTATTCTACTAAAGCTAGCGGTGTCAGATTACTTCCGGGTAGAAATAAACAGTTTGAGACAATACTACCCTTCAAAAGTTCATACACTAGGTAGTGTATAGTGTGTAGTATGTGATTTGGGGCATAGCTAAATTCCTCTGACTTTCCCATGGTAGGAAAACTACTGTTATATAAAGCACTGACACTGTGAACTCCTTGCAAGAGTTCCTTACAGAAATCACCTTTAAAAAATTAATATCAGCATTGGATCATGTGGAAAATAAGAGTGAAGGAGCTAGAGTATTAGAATGAGTACAATCATTTGGATCACAGATGGAGCTCCTGTCATAGCTGCTGTAATAGAGAATTAATCATCATCTTTTGATCAATTAGAATAAAGAATCAAAGATGGATAAAATTCTTTGCTATGAATTTGCTAGGAAGGGCAAATTCGTGAAAGAATTTGTCAAACCTTCCGGTAGTGTATGCATGAGTTAGCGCTGAACGTTTTCATCAATCATCATGGCCAAGCATGGGAATGATTAATCGTTCTGATCCTCTAGTGCCTCTAATTGACAGTGTTAAATTTTCCCAGCAATGTTAGTTTTAAATTCTCATGCCTGGGAACTGGGAAAGTCTTTCACTCCATCCTCTTTGTCTTTCGCTCAATTCACCAGTACGCTTGTGTCCACTTGATTGTGCATTAAGAGGATAATGGCAGCCTATGGTGCATCTCCAAGCTCTTTGCTCCCATCTCTTCATGAATGCTGATGGGGCGCAAGGATATTCAATTACGGGTTTGCGCTTCCCTGCATGGCTTCCTGCTTTATTTGAAGCAATCGGCGTACTTCTGCTCAAGCGGACTACGCAGAACCTTCAAAAAATTAATGGCTTCGTTCTGAGCCATTAATACTAGAGCAAGCTGCAGTCAGGTGCATGTATTTTTTAATTTATTATTAATGAGGTTCAACCAAAAGGAGACTTGTGCAAACAAGCCTGTTTATTATTGCACTGACTTCACATGCCAGTTTTTCATTGCATGGGCAGATGTTCATTTTGCATGCAACAGATGGAAGTGAACCTGAATATCAACAGAGACAGATGTTTGTTGCATGTTGTTTACAGAAGAGACGGGCTTTTTCCTTCAAACATTTGACATGGTTGGTTGTTGCTTTTGTTTTTTTTAATGACTTCATACAATTGCTGGTACATTTGTCATGGAAACATGTTGGAAATTCCGTAATACATCATTCATTATGAGACGTATTTCACTGTTATTTGATATTACATTGAGGGAAGATCTCATAGAGCCCTGGTTCCCAATCCTGGACTGGGGAACCCGTATATGCATGCTAGTCTTTAAGAGTTTGGAACCATTAATCTAGAGATCATAGTAGTAGAAATATCCTACAAATTGTTTTCTTTTTCTTATTTAAATTCTTTGTCATTTTATGTTGTGGGACAAGTTAGTTCCTGGTATCACTTATGTTCCAGCTGCTATAAACAGTCGTTTCTTCAACATTCCCCATTTTATCTCTCTTGAAAAGAAAAGCCAGCAAAACTGATAAACGAAGGTGCATCCTAAATCGCACACTTATCCACTATTCTACATCATTGTGTAGTAAAAATAGTGTGAGTCGTGTGCTTCATGGGCACCATGCACTCGATGCTCTCAGCTTTGCTACAGTATTGGAAAGTGGGCGGGGCTACCAGGCGCTGATGCATTTTAGGGTGCACCCTAAAATGAAAATAAACAAGAAAACAATTTGTCACAGCACTGTGGTAAGTGTTTCAGTTCTTTTACGTGTGTATTGTTCTTGAGTGTACTGACTGTTTTATGGACGTGTGGCGTGAAAGAAGACTAGACTCTAGCTCTACACCAACATTTCTTTGGTCATCCTCTTGCTGATCTCCTTCTGATACTCCAACTTATCATACTGGTGCTCCACTGCCTGTTGCTTAATCTCTTCTGTTTATCATCCAGACAATGAAAAGCCCCTAGTGGGCAACATTACCATCTCTGCGGTATCCTGGGACGGCTTCAATATATCCTGGGATCTGAAGAGGGACGAGTTTGATGGCTTTCTGATCGAGGTGGCTGACCCAGATGGTCTTTCTGAAGGCCAGAACCACACTGTCTCAGGACAGACGCACAGCTTGGCTATCACTGATCTCTCTCCTAGCACTTTCTACAGGGTCGTTCTATATGGCCTGTACAGGGGAGATCTCTTAGAGCCAGTGTTTGGGGAGGCTATCACAGGTACCGCCGTCTGACGAGTCCCGGTGCCTCGGTTCTACAAAAATCCTAACCCCCTTTTCTCAGGAAGCAGCTTAGATTGAATACTAACGTGTTTAACACAGCTGATGTTTCAAATGAAGACTAACAACTAACATTTTCCCCCAAATAACAATTTGCCTACCAATTAAATATCTCTCCACATCTACTTTCTCTCTCCAATAAAACAGGGTGCAAACCACCCATTTAAACAGGTATTAACACTTTTTTTTTTTGCTAATCCTTCCACCCAAACATGCTATTACACCACTCTTTGATGTATACATTACCCCTATAAAGTGCAGGCAGTCTTTTTATGTCAGCACAGCTTTTTGTAGATCCGGTCCTAATGTTTTAAAGCTTCAGCTCACACTTTCTTCCCAATTACGTGTTGGAGCATGCTGATATTCAGAGCACACCTGCACTAGCGTAAAATAGAGCCCTGCATGTTGTGCTTTGCCTAATCACAGACAAAGCCTGCAGGTGCACACGCTGACCTCCCTCTATGATCATAGCCTTATTTATGCTCAGCAGCCAAAGAAAAGTCAAGTGAATAATACCCTTTTATTTTAAACTACCCATAATATACAATGCATATGCTAAACATGCCAGTGAACTGTCGTTTACGGTTAGAAACTTCCAAAGACTGGAGATTAAAAAATTCTCAGTCACCAAGCTGTAATACCTCCCCTGCCCACAATAGTACTGCTGCTGGTTATTAGCTCCAAATCGTAGTTTGGCCTATGCTGGATTCCTCGTCAAATAAAGATGCCGACTGGGCAGAAGCAGTTTGCCAGGGAAGTAAGCCTAAGGAGTTTTTGTCACTTCTTGTGAAAGATCTCGTCAGTATGCAGACCCGGTTTTCGAACTCTGCAATGGCCTTCACTCTGAAGCGGCACTTTCACACATTTTCTTGGCATTTATCAGGCCACGGCTGTGAGTGCTCTAGTTGTAGTGGACCCTCGAGCATGCTTGCTTATAGGTAACATTTTTTAAATGGCAGAATGCGCTTAGATTATTTTTAAAAAGCCATTTTGGTCCTACTTAAAAATAAGTTCCAAAAATGGATTCAAAGGCTAAAACAATTTAAAGCAATAATATCAGAGTTCTTGGTACTAAGGCTGACCGAAACATATCTGTTGACTGTACATATTCCCCTATTAGCTCAAGAGCATCAACTATATCCGAATGCCAAAGCCTGTCAGGTTACCGAGCTGAGCGTTCCTTTCAGTAGCATGACCTCGTCTTTTCTGCAGGTTAGCTGGCGCCTTGTTCCTCCTTCAGGAACAGATGGCTCTTTGTCCCGGCCGAAAGACTAAGAGAGACTGGTTTGATGAAAGTGATCTGCAGTTACCACTTTAGCACTCGCACAACGCCCACAAACAGCACCCCCCCCAATACTCCTTCTGACAAACCCTCCAGCTAGCACTATGCTAATGAAGAGTGACGGCTCCACAGGATCTGTCCTCGCTCCGGTTCATTTCCAACCACTTCTTCTCCACGGAACAAAACAGCTAGCGAACCTCATGTCAGCCCGAGCTTGAGGGAGAGAGAAGAAGCTTAGAACGGTCAAGAGATTCTGAGGCTCTTCACGTGTGCTAGGTTTTGCGTTTTCTTATTTCATTCACCTTCTAAAACTGATCTTCTTGCTATACTTCCATCATGTAGAATGAAGAATCTTTTTACATTTAATATGATGCAATAATGCACCATAAGTAAAGCCATGTTGTTTATTATTTGTTAAGTCATTTCTTAGTGTTGGGTCACTCGTATATACAGCACATCATTTTTCATTAACAAAATGAAAAACCATTTGTTTGTTATTGAAAACTGCAGGCTTCATGCATAGAAAATGGTTTCTGCATCATTTTTCATGTGGTAAAGTGTGTGGGTGAGCCGGCAGGAATGTCAACGCATGGTCAAGCTCAGTGGTAGGAATTGCGTGACATGATGGAGACCAAGCGAATTACACAACCAACCAGTGACTATTAATACTTTAGTTAAAAATTCTACTGGCAACAACAAAAATCTGTTGTTGAACACATGGTTGTTTGTTTGGTTAAGTCTGTCACAAGGTTCTAGAATGGACTCAGTGTTACAAACCACATTTCCACAGAATAAAAGCTGGGTAATGCGTCATTAATTAAATTAAATGCAACTATTAAATATATAATAAAAACACTATTAAATAGTGAGTTGGCAGAAGATCCATCCAAAATGCTCCAGATGTGTAATCAGCAAATAAATAAATAAATAAATAAATAAATAAATAAATAAATAAATAAATAACTTTTTAATCTAAGAAGATTAGACATTTTTTGAGAAAAGAAAGAAAGAAAGAAAGAAATCTGGTAAACATGAAAAGCACTGGCTGTTGTTCAGTGACTCTACTTTTCTAAACAGGACCAAAATTACTTTATGTTTTAAATCCACTGCTGTGGCCTTTCCAATCACTTATACTAACGTGAGACTATTTACAGGACGAATAAATCTGAATCGTGCATGTTTTTTTTTTTATATTATTACTAACTTCAAACTTTTCTCTTTGCATGTTCTTCTAATTGGATGGTGTTTACTGGCATAGACAGCACTGCCTAATGAAACGTCTCTCCTCGATATAACAAATATAACTTACCCCAACTGATGATTAACCCAGAAAAGCATGCACAATAACAAATTGTGGCTTTAGGGCTTAAAAAAACCTGACCATGTTTGGAGAGCATAGACAGAAGACAAGAACACGTGTATTTCTTTGTCCACCTAGAGGCAGAACCTGAGGTGGAGCTTCTTTTCGCCTCCAACAACAAGCCGGACGGTTTTATGCTGCAGTGGACGGCTCCTGAAGAAATCTTTGAAACGTTTATTATCAAACTCTCTGACGGATCGGGCAAGCAAAGGCAGATGAGTGTATCAGGAGACAAGAGAGTAGACGTGATCTCTGGCCTCAATGAGGCTACAGAGTATGAAATTGAGCTCTTTGGGACAATTGGAGGACGGAACTTCAAGCCCATTTCTGTGAAAGCTCTAACAGGTATTTGGATACGTCTTGGCCAAGCAAGCCGGTGAAGTCGGTCTTTCATCGCATCTTTTCACAATGTCTATAAATGTTAGTGAATACTAACCTGACCTGAGTCTCCCAAAAGCATCACTGCACAAATGTTAGGTTTTGATGATGGTCAGTTATCACGATGCTTTAGGGAAGCTGTGGCCTGTTCTTATGAGTAATAATGGAATCATTTTCATACAGACAATCAATGTTTCAATCTTCACAATCTTTTTTTCTGTCTTCTTTGTTGTTTGTCCTGAGTTACTAAATTATTAAATCCTAACCTCTTAAATTTGCAGAAAAATTGCCCAAATATACTAAAATCTCTTGTTTCTACACTTTCTTCTTCTTTTGTATCTGGGATCTTTCACCAACTGTCCAGTCACGGGGTTTACCCATTGGACAGAGCAACTGGGTCTGTGTTTTTACTGAATATGTGTCTGTCTTTGGTTGTCTGGCTCTGTCCCAGGGGGCCTCTCTTCCCTCTTGAGTCTGACGTTGGCATGTCGCACCATTGTACTCACGTAATGGGGGCAAGTTAATCTCCCCATGTCTGTCACGCAAGATTCTGCAGCCTGACGTTGAAAAATGGCCGAAAGGCTTGAGCTCTTTTTTATCCGTTTGTCTTGACTCTACTCTCCTCTATCCTTTCTCCATGCTATACTAACTTCCCTCATATTTCTGTCTTTCTGAAGCTGTCTGTGTATGGACAGGGTTCGTCTTGGACTGGCATCAATAACACTTGTGTAATTTGTGTTCACACAGCCTCTGACACTGTGTTTTCTCTGCTTGTTGTCTCGTTACGTGTTGTCTCCTGCAAGGTCTGGGCAAACTAAAGGGTATTCACTTCTCTGATGTCACCGATACCTCCGCCATCGTTCACTGGACTGCCCCCCATTACCAAGTCGATGCCTACCGAGTCACCTACCTGCCCATTCATGGAGGTAAGTGTTCAATCATAGACATGTTCTGGCTTTCTGCCTATTGTTACGTGGCCTTCTATGGAGAATCATATCTTATGATGTGTTAAGTACTTTTCCAGCTGAATGTCAGTGTAGTATGGGCATTGTAAATGCTAGAATTTGATCTACAAGCTTAAAGTTTGAGAATCATTCATCATCTGCACTGTTATACTCATTAGAAACTTAGTATCCGCAATTCGACACATTTATATCTCTAACAAATTGTCGCTGGAACAAGAAGTACTTCGTTTATTTACCTTGTATGAAGTATGATTTATAAAGTAACTCATATATAAGAAAATTATTGTCAACTTTTTTGACACAATATTATAGTGCAACAAAAAAAGAAGAAGAAAAACAGAATTCAAAAACTTCCAGAGTTTCACAATGTGCTTTTTGGCATGGAAATAATCTGCTCAGGTTTTCAGGTTTAATCAGAATGTTAATGGAGGCAATCCATCACAGCAGTCTGTTTTACCCATCAGCTCCTTCTGTCTGATAGTGCTGCCATCTTGTGGTGTATCATCTGTATCACATACACGACTCTGGTGCACTCCATGGTCAAAAGCTGGTTCTGTAACTCCCTCTGCAGGCACTCCCATAACAGCCACAGTGGGTCAACATAAATCCCAGATTGCCCTGTCCAACCTGACACCCGGGGTGACCTACAGAGTGAGCATCATATCATTGAAGGGTCTGGAGGAGAGTGAGCCAGCCTCTGATACTTTTACAACAGGTACAATTCACACACACATGTACACAGGGAAAAAAAAGTCAACCATATGTGCAGCGTATGTGTAATAATCACAGAATTTTTTTTTGCTCTGCTTTTTGTGTCCTTCAAGGTCTGGGACAACCAAAAGGCATTCGCTTCTCTGATATCGCTGAGACATCTGCCACTGTCCACTGGACTGTCCCCCATTATCACGTCGATGGCTACCGAGTCACCTACACACCCAGTCATGAAGGTAAGTGTTTCTGGTAGCATTCCATTAATTACTTTTCCAGCTAAAGGTCAGTAAAGGATGGGGTTCAGAAATGCTAGAAGTAGATGTTCTCAAAGGAGGAAGCTCACAAACCATCCATCAAAAGTGCAGTAACAAATCTTGCATTCACAACATATTGAAGATCAGCCTCATATTTGGAAAGATGTTCAAGTCAGGGTGATGTAATTCCACAAGCTACAGTTTTCATTTCTTGGAGTAGCTCATGGTAGATTTACAGTAGTTGTATGCTCTGGATTGTTGTCCTTTTGTAGAAGCCAACCTCTTGACTGACTGCTCCCAGAATTTTCTGCTATCCTAAAATCTATTCTTACACCCATCTGTGGAATATTTCCTGTGATCATGTTTGTATATATACTGCTGCACTGTAGAACACTGCACCACCACTCCTGTGTCAGCTAAACCTTCCATCTTTGCTTCGCTTTCTGACAGTTTTATTTGAAAACTTTCTTGATCTTCCAGGTCTTGTCTTGACTTCCACAATTCCCCTTAACTGGGATTTTGGACAGTGGGAACTCTGAGCTGGAAGAACTATGATATAGTCTTTTAGCCTTCCTCTGCTTTGTAGTCTTCAATTAGCTTCAATTTCATATCCCTAGTTAGCTTCTTAAAGAAGCCCTTTTTTTGCAGAAAGTATATATAAATCGTTTTGACATGATAAATTATGAAAAAAACTGAAGTCTGGGAATTGCCCAGTGTTTTAGCAATCTACGGGAATCTACTCAGGTATTCAGATCAATCAGCATTTTAAGGAATGCAAGGCATCAGAGTTGACCATTTATCTGATCAGGGCCATCTGTCTGATAATGCTGCCATCTTGTGGTGCTCTGTATCACATACATGACCCTGTTGCACTTCATGGTCCAAAGCTCTCTCTGCAGACACTCCCATAACAGTCACAGTGGGTGGAGGCGAATCCCACACTGTCCTGCCCAAACTGACACCCGGGATGACTTACCGCGTGAGCGTCACATCAATGAAGGGTCAGGAGGAGAGTGAGCCAGCTTCTGATACTTTTACAACAGGTACAGTTCAGACACAAAAAAACTCAACCATATGTGCAGCATATGTGTAATAATCACAGAATTTTTTTTTGCTCTGCTTTTTGTGTCCTGCAAGGTCTGGGACAACCAAAAGGCATTCGCTTCTCTGATATCACTGATACCTCTGCCACTGTCCACTGGACTGTCCCCCATTATCACATCGACAACTACCGAGTCACCTATGCACCCATTCATGAAGGTAAGTGTTTCTGGTAGCATTCCACATTAATTACTTCTCCAACTAAAGGTCAGTAAAGGATGGGGTTCGAAGGTTGTGTGCAATCTGGGCATCCCCCATCAAATTACATATTTTGCTCCAAAAGTTTAAACACCCTACCAAGTGAGTACTTTCCTGTTTTGGAAGTTCTCCTTTTCTGGTCTTAATTAATTGTCACCCACTCTTCCTTGCAGAATGTATCTAGTTTTTTGATATCCGTGGGCCTTCTTGCATGCACAACATATTGAAAATCCCTCAACACTTGTTTCCAAAATACCTTTGGAAATGCATCTACTGCAGATATTATTTTTCATTCAACTTTTGTAATTAGGTCTTAGGTGAGTTTTCCATCTGATGACTCTTCCATGCAGATCATATTTGTACATATACTGCTACACTGTAGAACCACCACTCCTGCTTCAGCTAAACCTTCCTGCTTTGCGTCGCCTTTCTGACAGTTTTATTTGAAAGTTTTCTTGATCTTCCAGGTCTTGTCTTGACTTCCACAGTTCCCTTTAACTGGAATTTTGGACAGTGGAAATTCTGAGCTGGAAGATCTATGATATCATCTTTTAGCCTTGCTTTAATTAGCTTAATTTTCATATCCCTTGTTAGTTGCTTAGAGAAGCCCCCTTTAGCATTAGCACAAGGTTTTAACAATCAGAGATAATATAAAGCTCTGGAATTGTCTTTAATAATGATCATTCTTGATCTGCCTTAACAAGGCATTGATTAATTTCTGAGACTTCCAAACTTTGGCACAACATTGGAACATGGCACAATTAATATATTATTGCATGTTTACTTTTTCTATTTTCTAAGTTAATTAAATCTATTTTTGAGTAATTTACTGCAGCTATATTTTTATTCAATAATCAGTAAAATATGAAATTTGTCCAAGTATTCCCAAAAAGTTGCACATAACTGTGTATAGGAAATTTGACTGAAATCATTTTACCATGATTATTTAAAAGGGGATCTCAGGATTTGAAAGTCTGGGAGCTACCCAGTGTTTTTTTTGTATGGAAATGATCGACTCAGATATTCAGATCAATCAACATGTTAATGAATGCAATGCATCAACATTTTCCTGATCAGGGCCATCTGTCTGATAGTGCTGCCATCTTGTGGTGCTCTGTATCACATACATGACTCTGGTGTACTTCATGGTCCAAAGCTGATTCTGTAACCCCCTCTGCAGGCACTCCCATGACAATCATAGTGGGTGGAGGTGAATCCCAGACCGTCCTGCCCAACCTGACACCTGGGGTGACCTACCGCGTGAGCGTCAAATCCGTGAAGGGTCAGGAGGAGAGTGAGCCAGCTTCTGACACTTTTACAACAGGTACAATTCACACACTAACACACATTTTTTAAAGAAAAACATGCAGTATTATACATCAAACCCAGTCTTAAAAACTACCAGATTCTTCACTAAATGATTGTACAACTGGATATGAAGCTAAATGTTCAAGAAATACTCCATAATTTTTCAGCCATAGGTGTGATTATACAGTATGTGTGTTTGCTCTAACTGTTGTGTTGTCTTATTATGTGTTGTCCCCTGCAAGGTCTGAGCAAACTAAGGGGTATTCGTGTCTCCGATGTCTCGGAAACCTCTGCCACCATTCACTGGATTGTTCCCCATTACCACATTGACAGCTACAGAGTCACCTACACACCCACTAATGCAGGTAAGCGCTTTCTAATTAATCCCATATTCTGCCTTATTGGATATTCGTATATTTTATAACGTCTTACATACTTCCCCAGCTAATTTTCAGTATAGTATGTGTATCGTAAATGCCCATGCTACATAGATGTGCATGCTTGGAGCTCGTAAATCATCCATCATATTTGTAGTGACACATTTTTTTTGCAACCCTTTCATTATAATCAGTGTGTGTTCACAACCCAACTCATCTAAAAAACTGACTCTGGAATGTCGGCGCTTGGTTGGTCTTTCCCGAACATATGGTTTATTAAGTACCTTGTACGGTTGTTTATTAAACTTGGCCACCAATGGAAATAAGTATATATTTTGTTGCACACTCTTCAAAGTCGGTACTTAATAACACCGCCTTCATAAGCTATCACAATTGCTTTGCCTTTCTGGCCAGCATACATGCATTCTAACCCTGGAATTTCTAACATTTCCAGATTTACTCAATGTGGGTGTTTTTTTTTTTTCTGGTATGGAAATGATCTGTTCAGATTTTCAGCTCTGTCAGCATTTCTGTGTAATCTGTTTTCCCCATCAGCACCATCTGTCTTGTGGTGTTCTGTATCGCATGCATGATTCTGTTGTACTTCATGGTCTAAAGCTGGATCTGTAACTCGCTCTGCAGAAAGTCCAGTAACAGTCATAGTGGGTGGAGGTGAATCCCAGACTGTTCTTCCCAACCTGACACCTGGGGTGACCTACCAAGTGAGCGTCATATCAGTGAAGGGTCAGGAGGAGAGTGAGCCAGCCTCTGAAATTTTTACAACAGGTACAGTTTACACACACACACCTTTCTGTGCTGAATGTTAATGAAACACTGTACAATTTTCAGCATTAAGTGTATATGTGTGATTATCATGACTGGGTTCTGCTCTGCTTGTTGTTTTGTTTCATCTCATCTCCTCTCCAAGTTCTGGGCAAACTAAAGGGTATTCGCTTCTCTGATGTCACTGATACCTCTGCCACCGTTCATTGGGCTATCCCTCGTTATCGCGTTGACAGTTACAGAGTCAGCTACGTGCCCATTCAAGGAGGTAAGCGTTTCTGCTAGCATTCCACATTCTGGCTTATTAGCCAGTGAGTTTTGGGCATTGGGATCAGAGCACAGGTCAGCCATGATATGGCACAATTAAAGTAGTACTCAAGGACCTGCCAGTGGAAGCTTATGTCCCTCTGATCAGCAGCCCAGTAAGAGTTTAAAGCAGTGATCCACCACTTCCTGCGAAGCCACCACTACCCACAACTTATCTATTGTTACATGATCTTCTGTGGAGATTCATATTTTATGTCTTAAGTGCATCTCCAAATGAAATTGAGTGTAGCATGGGCATTTTTAATGCTAAAAGTAGATCTTCAAGCTCGGAACTCACAAATCATCCATCATCTGTGCAGAGACACAATGATGACACAATTTATTCATTCTAATCAGAAGGTCCACAATCCAACATCTTATATTTCTAACATATTGACTCAGGAATATCAGTGCAATTCATTGTATTGTCTTTGGCATGAAACTGTATAGGAAACAAGTATTAAAGGTCATACATGCTCCAGAGTTACACAGTGTCCTTTTGGTGTGCTCAGGTTTCAGATCAATAAAGTCTGTTAATGGATGCAATCCATCAGAGTGGTCAGAGAAGTCTGTTTTACTGATCAGCACCTTCTCTCGATAGTGCTGCCCTCTTATGGCACTCTTCATCACATGCATGCATCTAACACCCTCCGTGCATGGTCAAAAGCTGGTTCTGTACTCCCTCTGCAGGAAGATCTATGGCAATCACAGTGGATGGAAGTGAATCACAGACTGTGCTGCCCAACCTGACACCTGGAGTGACCTACCAAGTGAGCATCATATCAGTGAAGGGTCTGCAGGATAGTGAGCCAGCTTCTGATACAGTAACAACTGGTACGATCCACATACAAATAGACACTCTCACACTTTTCAATAATGTAGTTGTATCCAGTAAAAAGCTTCATTTGCAAACACATTTGACTAAAGGATTTAGTATTCAGCAGTTCAGTACCACTCCCTCCTCAAAGACTTTGTTGTACTCCTTTTCAAACAGGGTTTTTCATACCCTTAGGCTATCTTTGTCCTAGAAAAAAGATATGCCAATAAAGACTTCAGTGTATATCTGTAAGAGCATTTGCTAAATGCTATAAATGTAAAATGTTTCAAACTGCCCCTTAATAGCTACTCTTAGGCCTCCAAATGTATTTTTGTATAAACTGAGTAGGTTTTCTGGATTCTTCTCAGAACAAGGAACTCACACAGTTTGTACTTGTGCAACATGAAAAGCCAGTTAACAACATTTTTCTGTTTAAGATGACTCAGTGACTCAGTACTGTCATGCTACGTAGAAGAGTGTAGGTACTGAGTGAAACTCTCTTCGCCACTCCCTCTGTTTTGGTTTTGATTTGGTTTGTTTTTTAGCTTTGGACAAGCCTCATGGATTGGTAGCAGTCAACATCACGGATACCACGGCGCTCTTGCACTGGCAGCCTACAATTGCCACAGTGGATGGATACGTGATCACCTACAGCACAGAATCAAGTAACGAGCCACAAAAGTTCACAGTATAAATCCAAAAAATGAAACTGAGATTCTTGTATCTTAACTGGTTTAGCACACACAAACGTTGAGCTAATTAGCTGAACATTTTCTAATAAGGGTGAAGAAATGAACTGTATAAATTTATTGGCCAGTTCACCGGACAAACAAAAGCTCCAATACGCTGCCAAGTCCCATGTTTTGTTTTAGGTAAACAGGCTCTATGGGTATGAGTATATGATATACACGGGTGTGTGCTCTTATTGGCAAAGGTTCAGTGTGAGTGCAGGTTTTCATTCACATCAAACAGGAGCCACACCTAATCATTTGAAAGCTAATATTTACTCATTAAGGAGGTGGAATCTGCTTGATTGTACACTGCTGTTCTAGCGGGGAGGTTTTAAAAGTACCATTGTGTGTAAGTGTTTTAGATACCTGAATGGCCCTAATTCTGAATCCCTAATTAGGGCCCTAATTTTGGCCCTAAGTCTTCTCATATATCTATGCATGCTGATTAGTAAAAATTGAATGAGATGTGTCTTAGACTATGTGTGTGGTGGAGCAGGTTATGGGAATTTAAAAACAACTAGCATATACTTAACCAGTATCAAGGAATGTCACAAATCATGCATTACCTGAATCGTAGATTCATATCAAATGTGAACTCTTGGTAGCTGAACCGATTATCCTGCTTCATACAGCTATTTGTCAATGCTGTGCTGTTTGTTGTGTTGTTTTAATAGTACCCCCAATAACAGAGCGAGTTTCTGGAAACATTGTGGAGTTTGAGATGAGCTCGCTCTACCCTGGCACTGAGTACAACGTCAAAGTCTACGCAGTGAGGGAAGCAGCCAAGAGTGCAGCCACGACCACACAGTTTACTACCGGTAAACAAACACACACACTTAAACACTCAACCTACCTGTATGCTCTGTGGCTCTGTTTTCACCCAGATAGCTAAGATGATGTGGAACACTCACTGTTCATAGATCTGCTTCTACAGAAATGCGTGTAATAATCTTATATCCATTATGTAATCTAACAATAAGTAATGGTAGATAAAATTGACCAGATTCAAGATAGCTGAAGTTATTTTTTGCAGTGCACGTTACAGTATCAGCTTCTCTTCTTCGTAAAGCATGTTATTAGTGACTAGCATAAATGATTCTGTTACTATAACAACACAACAGAAAGGTGTTGAAAAATGTAAAATCAGGACCTGGTGAGTGTTTTTTTTAGTTAACTCCATCCCATGCCAGTCCTAACTGTATATCCTCTGCTGCAGATATTGATTCCCCTGAGGACCTGGAAGCCAGTAATATCCAGACAGAGACCGCTACACTGACCTGGAAGGCACCACAAGCACAAATCACTGGCTACATCCTCACCTACGAGTCTGCTGATGGTACAGTCCGGGTCAGTGGAACACGTGACAAAATATTCCTTAGGGGTTCGAGTTTGATGATGTTATACTACAGTTACAGTTACACCTTTCTAGAATATTGTGGCTAGAATATTAGTATTTTTCAACTGTTTGAGGCTCCTAGTGGCAAATTCAAGCAGTTGTACGCTCGTTAAGAAAAATATCCAACAAATAATGTATCGTCAGAAACTACTCTCCCTGGGGCAGTGGTGGCTCAGATTGTTATGGCTGTGGGTTGTTGATTGGAGGATCGTGGTTTAAGCCCCAGCATCACCAAGCTCCACTGTTGGGCAATTGAGTAAGGCCCTTAACCCTCTGTATCATAGTTGCTTACTCAACGTACTCAGCTGGGATATGCGAAGAAAAGACTTCCACTGTGCTGTAATGTATGTGTGGAGATAATAAAGGCTTCATGCCCTCAGTTCTTCTTCTTCAGGTGTGCAACTCTCACATTTCACATGCCATACCCTGATTGCAAAATTTTTCCACGAGCGGGTGTGTGAACGTGTTTTGAACCATGTTCCCTGCAGCAAATGTGATATGATTTATCGAATAGGATTTGTGCACCTGCATTGAGGAATCTGAGGAGGTGTAACTGTAGTGTTGTTTTTGTGGGAAAGGAAAAAAGCAAAAAACTGATGTTTTGCCTCACATTGTGAGGTCACGTTTACCTACATGCGTGTGACTACAACAACAAATTCTGCCTTCACAGGTTTTGAGATGTTTTGCACCAATACTATTTCATACATTTCTTCACAGTTGATGCTTGTGTATTTTCTCTCAGATGATAATCTACTTTTACAGCATTTGGCAGACGCCCTTATCCAGAGGGACTTACATTTATCTTATTATTTTTTATACAACTGAACTGTTAAGGGTCTTGCTCAGGGGCCCAGCAGCAGCAGCAGCTTGGTGGATCTGGGATTTGAGCTCATGACCTTCCTCTCATTAGTCCAACACCTTAACCACTGAGCTACCGCTTCCTGTCTAAGCTAGTGAAACTAAGACTAGAGAATTGTTCCTCCTTTGCTCATTCTCATTTTGTATTGTTTTATGTTTCACTTTTAGTTCTTGTTTTTTTTCGCTATATATTTTATGTGTGATATGCAACATCTATCCCTAATCTAAGAGTTAGTGACATTGCTCTATGTTATAAAACTAGTACTGATCTGCATTCTGCATTGTCTCAGAAAAATGTTTTGTGACGTTAGTAACATCCTTACTAACTACTTAGTCGTAAAATACTGACTTACCTCGTCCTGTTTTGTTTCAGGAGGTCGTCCTCAGCCCCACATCCACGTCATACAACATGAATCAGCTCAGTGCCTCCACAGAGTACACAGCGCGCCTGCAGGCCATCTCCGGCCCCCTGAGGAGCCACATCATCTCCACTGTTTTTACCACCAGTGAGTCCACACTAGTCAAAAAATCATCTAACATTCAACAAATTTCTCTTCGGCTGCTCATGTTTTACTCTATCACGAGAGCCTTATTAAAAATTCAAGCACTTGCAAAGCACTTGCACTTGTTTTCCTTAATATTTTCACATCAACTGTACCAGGGCTTCTCAAACTTCTTTGCTGCCAGGGTTCCCTGTAGAATTCCTTAGCCTCCTCGATACAGATAATCCTTCTATTTAAACTATTCAATCATTAGACAATAAGAGGATATGTCCATTCATTGGAACTATAGAGCTTTTCGAAAAGTAAATTCCTAAAACCTGTATTAACCTTCTTATTTGCATAATTGCTGTGTCAACAACCTTCATTGTATAAACACAGCACATGCCCGCTTTAAATAATGGCTTGTCTCACGCTTTCACCATGTAAATCCTTGGCTGTTTTAAGCCTTAGAGAAAAATACAAAGAAAGAAATTATAGACATATTTTTTTATTCTTTTTTCGCATGGTAGAGTATCAAGTCGCGTCATCGTTTACATGACCACGCGCTCATTGATAATCAGCTTCTGCTAATCTTTCAGTCAGTTCCTCAAATACTCGCTTATTTCTGACTGTCGTAAAGTTTGCTCTGAACAGACTTTTCTACTCTTCACGTAAACTGATGAGTGATCCTTCACCATCCTACACCACCGTGTCATAGGAGGCACGCAATTTCCGTTCAATTTCTGATTGGCTGGCTGCTGCTAAGCTATCAGCTGTAACATTCTAACATTCCAACGTTTCACACTGTAAAACTGCAGTGCAGGGTTAATACTGCAAAAGCACTGCTAAGGCTGCTTTAGAGCATGGTGTAAAAAGCCATAAACATATAAACAAACAGATTGAGCGTTTATATTTAAAAACAGTCCTAGTTTGTAGAATGTTAGCAAATTATTGAACATACTGTATTACATGATTTGGTAAAAGGTTTGGATAGCATTTTTGAAAGCTCTGCTTACTTTCTGCACTATAAAGTATACAGGAGCATGCAGTACTCTCAGAAATAACATAGGTGTGTTAGAAGCTTCTGCATTGACGCCTTCTTTGCATCTTGTTTTGTGTGTGGCGCAGTCGGAGTCCTATACAGACATCCGAAGGACTGCTCCCAAGCTCTGCTGAATGGAGACACCACCTCAGGCCTTCACACGATTTACCTGCGTGGTGATGAAAGCCAGCCCTTGCAGGTCTACTGCGACATGACTACAGACGGAGGCGGCTGGATCGTACGTATTTAACTAGCCTCCAGTTGTTAAGGAAGCAATAAAACACGATGCTGTTTGAAAAATAATCACGTGATGCAGGCCGATGTGTAACCCTTTGTACAATAACAGCTTTACTTCGGACTGTTACAAAGCACTGACACTGGAGACTCCTTCCATAAATAAACATCTCCTTACAGAAAACATCACCAAAGAAAACACAATTTTAAATTAGCATAAACCATACAAGTTTTTCGCATAGACACTGTGATCTGCCTTCTAGTCCGCACTAACGAACATGAATCGGGTGACCAATCAGATCTGAGAATTTACCAGCGCTGTGGTATAAAGTTCCACCTATAAACCATGTGTGATATTCTTCCTGTTCTGTTCCTGTGTTGATTCTAAATCCTTCCTATTTTCTTTTAGTAATTCTTGCCAAACAGGTGGAACATAATGTGACCACACGTTGCACTTTATGTAGCTAGGACAAACTTTCTGTCCCTGTTGTTGATTCTGTTCTGTAGCTATATGTTGTATGTTATCTATTTAGCACCAGGGACCTGGAGAAACGTTGCTTCATTTCACTATGTACTGTGTCAGCTATATGTGGTTGAAATGACAAAAAAAGCTTCTTGACTTGACTTGACATAAAACATTTGAGGTGGTAATGTGGTTTAATGTGCTGTTTACCTGCAGGTATTTGTCAGGAGGCAGAGTGGTAAACTGGATTTCTTCCGTAACTGGAGGAACTACACTGCAGGATTTGGGGACATGAATGATGAATTCTGGCTGGGTACGGATCATGCGGAAATGTCTGTGCAGAAAGATACACATTTAATAAATTCGCCAAAGGTGTACTCGAAACTAATGCATGAGCCACATAACATAATGCAAACTAGTAAAACTGAAATAAATGTTCTCATTGACTCTCATCGCTCCTGTTGTGTCTAGGTCTCTCGAACCTGCATAAGATCACCTCTTTCGGCCAGTACGAGTTGCGAGTGGATCTCAGAGATAAGGGTGAGCAGGCATACGCTCAGTACGACAAGTTCTCTGTATCGGAGCCACGCAGTCGCTATAAGGTCCACGTGGGAGGCTACAGCGGCACTGCAGGTACTAAAACGTAAATGAAAAGGTATTGGTCAAACAAAGTGTAATTTAAACATATATAGAGCTCATCATGGAAATAATAAAATTATTTATTATCATTGATAAATTTGTAAACATACTGTATGTATCGTATGTGTATATACATCTTATATAATACAGTATGTCATAACGTGACAATGAATATTATAATTGAGTTACTTCCTGGAAGATTCTCCCATTTTCTTGGTGGTTCTTCACTAATTCTCTTTTCTCATTTCTAGGCGATTCGATGACTTACCACAACGGCCGTCCTTTCTCGACTTACGACCACGATAATGACATCGCTGTCACCAACTGTGCCCTCTCGTACAAGGGAGCTTTCTGGTATAAGAACTGCCATCGGGTCAACATCATGGGACGATATGGAGACAACAGTCACAGCAAAGTAGGACATCTGCCCGAGGAGTTTTCTTCTAAACAAAAAATACAACACACAGAACAAATCTCAGTGATGAATGTGTACATTTTAGGCCATGCATTTGGATATAAACCTATGACACGCATATGACCACGGACATAATCCTATATAAATGTTCATGAACAAATTTTTGCGACACCGCGTTTAAGCCCATATTCATACATCATGATAATTGTACTTAGAATTCTTAGTCAGGATTTTTAGCAAGCATTTTTATAAACTCATAGCTTGTAATAGCTTATAATCATGTTGTAATTGTGTTTCGAACAAAGTTAATAACTTATCATTTTAAACCAGTTAAAAAAGATTAAAAAAGAAATTGTAATATTAGTTTAAAAATTCTAAACATGACTTTACAAACACTTTATTTCCAAAACAATAACAAGAAAACCCCAGCAGAGTTAAAAATAGTTATGAACAATAGGCTTGATAGATAGGTGTCACTACACAACACACACATATGGATATGTGTATTTTTAGTTTGGGCCTAGAACTGTTTAAAAAATAACATTTAAAAGGCTGTGTTCATAAAGCTTCATAAGCCCTTTGTGACAAATGACATAAGCTTACATAAGCCTACATTCTATTACAAGCTAGTACACCTTTTTTAAGCTCACATTCATTAATCATACCAGTGCTTATAATGTTTTATAGCCATTGGTAATGAGTTGCTAATGATTCCCCTAATAAAACTTCATAAAACTCTTAGGAAAGTGTTATACATATACTTTATATTACAGCATATTGTTCGGAGCAAACTTTAAATCTAATAATGACACATAAGCAATTATGAAGAAATATATTGTAATATTTATTAGAATTATAAGCACAGTTATAATGACTTATGAATATGGGTCATTTGATAGAAAGATAATTCTTTAAAGTAATACACCAGGCACAGTGAGAGACATTTTAGAACATTAAAGACTGTTCATAAAGCCGACATATGACACCTACATAAGTTCATATGACCCCTACGTAAGTCTTCTGTGACAACTGATATAAGCCAACATGCTTTTTAAAAGATTTTCACTCCTTTTGATGTGAAGTTAACATGTATAACTACTTCCTCTCCCCAGGGTGTGAACTGGTTCCACTGGAAGGGTCACGAGCACTCCATTGAGTTTGCCGAAATGAAGCTCAGACCGTCCAACTTCAGAAACTTCGAGGGAAGAAGAAAGCGATCGTAAAAGATTCATTTTAAAAAAAGCAAATGTAAAAAAAAAAAAAAAGCCCTCCTTTTTGCCATTCTGCCCTTACTGCATCAGTTCAACCTTTTCAGCTACCAAAGCAGAAGCTTCGCTGTATCTCCCTCATCTCTCTCTTTCTCTCTCCATCTCTCTTTCTCTTCCTCATTTAATAACGCAGTTATAATTGACCTCTATGAGTCCTTGGTCCAGGCCAGAGCTCGGCATTGATCGCATACGGCGCCAGTAGCTTCAGTGCCGGTCAGCTTCATTCACACTCACAAGTCTATATATGAGAAGTTCACTCTCTCACTCACACACACAAACACACACACACACACACACCAAAGACCGCAATCTTGAGCTAAATCTTTCAGAAAGCACACTGTTAGAAGAGGTGACTATTTTCAATTTACAAAAATAACATATCTGTTTCTATACCCCATCTGGCCACGGTAATTCAAGTACGGTTTGTGTTCCAAGGGTGGAATGTTTGTTTGTTTGTGTGTGTGTGAGTGTGTGTGTGTGTGTGTGCTCTTTTTTAGTGTTTGGTGCCTCTTCACTGTTTTAAGCGCCTCACGTTGAACTTTCATGCATCCAGTGGAGACGTTGAAACCCATTTTGTGAATATTAGTCTCAGTGTGACACATTAAACGACCCCCTGTCCTTCTACCATCATTCCAGCTGACCAGACAGGAAGGAAGGAATGTCATCATGTAGCATGTTTCCTGACATTTGCACCAGATAGACCACACACAAGTCTCGGTTTTAGACCTACAGACACTGTTCCATCATCATCACCATGCACAGTGTGGTGTGTTTCTTTCGCAACCTATTGCATGCTACGTTAAAGAGGCTGGTGCTGATTTTTTCACTTGATGACCTGGTGATTTGGCAGTGTCACTGCAACTGGGACGCACAACTAGGTGTTTCAGTTGGTTTTTTAGCAACCGCATCTGCTCTGAAGTAAAGGCAGGACCTATATCAGTACGTCGCTGATGTAAGCAAGTTCACGCAGGCAGATTATGAGTGAATATGATCATGAACGAGAGCCATAAGGTTAATGTTGTGCAGCAGATGAATACTTAAGAAAGGCCACTTTCATTTTGTAATCAACATTGTACATTTATATAAAAGGTATTGTACACAAAATGAATTAATATACAGAGTGAGTCCTCGTGTCCTCCCCACTGCCCCTCTTTCCCTCCCCTGACTCTGACACCTTTCCTGCTATAGACTAAACCACTGACCCTATAAAATACCTGTGTAAATTAAAGTCTCTTGTTCGGTATTTGAATATGATTTGTTTGTTCGTTTGTTCGTCTTTTTTTTTAATTGGGTGAACAACAGCTGTTTCTCTGTAACCCATATTACAATAAAATGGATTTTGTTTTTAAAATATTCATGTCATAGTAATTATTTAATCTTTAATCGTTTTTGTATAGGAGTGTACATGTAAGGGCTTTAATGCTAATCCAAGTTATAAGGGATATAAAAGTGAACAAAACCACAATGTTTGAATTCATTGGCGGCGAAATGGAGGCTCTTTATATTTCTCTTGCTTCTGTGTTTCTGCAATTTACCTTTTTTTTTTTTTTTGACAGGGAGTCAGAGTGAAGGTATGTTAAAAAATGTTTAAGGTAACTAAATGTAGTTTAGCCAACTAGCTAAATATGTAGAATAACTAAGAGTTTAGAATAAACCATGTTGACTGCTTGCTATAAACCAAAACCTGCCTCAGGAGCTGAGACTTACAGGTTATAGAGAGCATTTACACGAGACTAATACAAAATGACTTATCCAAAAAAAAAAAAAGTTTTTTAATGTTTTTTTTTTCTTTTTCCTATTTCTATTGAATTCTAAAATTAAGAATATCTCCAAAACTTTTATTGCACTATTTTTTTCTAGATATGTTATCATGGCTGTTTTCATAACACTAATGGACAGGCACAATATATATATATATATATATATATATATATATATATATATATATATATATATATATATACTACCAGTGAAAAGTTTGGACACGTCTTCTAATCCCATGGTCTTTCCTGATGTTTATTTCTTTCTACACTGTAAAACAATGCTGAAGGCGGCCGAAATACACAATAATGTCCTTTGAACAGTTGATATTGAGATATGTCTGCTACTGATGCTCTGTAAAGCCTTCATAACGCCTCTAATCTGAGGTGCTGTTAATTGGTGATTTCTGAGGCTGGTCACTCTAAATGAACTTCTCCTCTGCAGCAGAGGTCAGTTTTGGTCTTGCTTTACTGGGATGGTCTTCATGTGATCCAGTTTCATCATGGTGCTTGATGGGTTTTGCAAATGCACTTGACAATACTGTTCTTGCAAGAACTATTCCAGAACACCTGACCTCCGTGTCTTAAAATAACAACTGACTGTTTTTTGTTGTCATTACATATGGATTACTGAAGTCCAGGTGTTTTATTTCATAGTTTTGAAATCTCCAGTATTCTTCTAGAATGTAGAAAATAAATCCCTAAACAAAAAACATTGAATTAAAAGGTGTGTCCAAACTTTTGACTGGTAGTGTATATATATATATATCAGTAGCACGTGGATATTTCGATCTGGGCTATAAAAAAAAAACGTTTTAAAATGTTTTTTTTTTATTTTCCCATTTCTAAAAATAAAATTAATTAATATCTCCTTAACCTTTTTTGCACTATTTTTTCTATATATTATAGAATATTATATATTCTATTCTATTCTATTACATTACATTACATTACATTAGGAGCACGTGGATATTTCGACCTGGGCTCATCTGTCAGCCATGTTGAATAGGGCAATAACAGGTCACTGAGTGGGCGTGGCGAAGAGAGGACGCATCACTCCATGATCCAGCTGACCAATTGACGTTTATTTTGTAAGGCTTCTTCCTTGAAGCCCCGCCTACCAGTGGGGAAGGAAAAAGTACGAAACCATATAGTGAGATATGGAGTTAAGGGTAGTTTTATTTTATTTATTGTATTAGCACCTTGTATAAGTATATTTTTGCGGATGAATCTTTTTTTTCATATATATATATATATATATTTGTAAATGTTTGAATTAAGTACCCCGCTTCGTGTGTATGGGGTGGGGGAACATTTAGAGAGCAACAGCAGGGGATTTCCTTATAATGTCTTTTGCCTATTCATGTTAGTTAAATAATGTGGGAAGGCTTTCAAAGTGCATGTCGCACCCTTGGCTATGTCTTTAGCCTTTGAACAGAAAGGCACGGATATTTGGGCTTGCACGCGGATGTCAGCCTTTACTAACAACAGAGGTTAAAGAGGCGCGTGCAGCTGCAGCTGTTTGTGTATGGAGCTTTCGGAGCAGGGGAGCTTAATGTTATTGTATTTGCTAGGTCAAGCGGAAAAGCTTGAACTGTTTGCAGTTAAATACGGACTATTTCTGGAGGAGTTCCTAACTGTAACGGGGACACTGGCGAAAAGTGAGCTAATATGAGGTTTGGGAAGAAGTGTGAAGAAAGTCTCAATGTTTGCATTCTCGCGCGCGTTTGTTGTTGTTGCAGCGACTGTACGACGAGCTTGGGCAGAAATGCCTCCAATGCCAAAGTCTCTGAGGTTCCGGCTGCTGAAATGCCTCGTCCTGGCTGCTCTCATTGCGCTTGCACTGTATTTCTATGAAAAACATGGTGGCACTTTACCAGGTAAACCTTCTCGACTTCTACCAGCGGAGTTGTACAAGCAAATCTCTCCGTCATCTTATACATACCTCCTCAACCAGCCTGACCTGTGCCACAACAGGAAGCCTTTTCTGATGCTCATGATCCCTGTAACGCTTCAGGACTCTGAATCTCGGACAGCCATCAGAAAAACGTGGGGTCAAGAGAACCTTCTCCAAAATGTAGACATTGCCAGGGTGTTCTTTGTCGGCGAGCCTAGAGATCATGATCCAGAACTTCAGGAGGACCTGCAGAAAGAAAGTTTGGCATACAGAGACATCGTACAAATGAGCTTCCGGGACACTTATCAAAATTTGACTATCAAAACCATGATGATGATGAACTGGGTGTCCATCTTCTGTCGTTCCACACAGTATGTCATGAAGATCGATTCAGACATCTTCCTCAACGTGCCTTATCTTGTAGATTACCTCCAAAACAAGCCTAAGCATAACTACATCACAGGGTCAGTCATCAGCGATGGCCGGCCTCGCAGAAACCCAAAGAGCAAGTGGTACCTTTCGGCGGAAATGTACCCGGAGAACTTGTTTCCACCTTACTTGTCTGGAGCCGGATATGTCTTTTCAGTTGACCTGGCCAAGAAGATATCGATGGCCTCCAAGTTTGTGCGTCCAATCTCGATGGAGGACGTTTACATAGGGATGTGTCTGCATTTCTTACACGTTCAGCCTGAGTTTGCATGGACGTGGTTGCCTTACAGGAATCTGTTCGAGATCCGACATTTGGACTACAACCGATGCACCTTCTCAAAGCGCATTATAGTTACGGGTTTTTCTTCGATGGATCTCATGAACATGTGGGCTGATTTCCAGGATGGTGGGTTTTCATGCTGATGATCCAGTACCTTAAGAGTTTGATGATACAACAAAATATATAACCAAAGACATTTGAAAAGATCAATTATCAAACAGTGGCCTTTATAGAAAATATATTGTTTACTTCTTTGACCACAGCACTGTCATGTCATGGAGAACCGCCGTGCTCTTAACAAAATATCAGGATAAATTATTAATCACTTATTAAAACAATACTCATAATGAATATTAGATGTGCCTTTTTAAATCTGAAAATTCTTGAAAAACTGCACTTCTTTTCTTCTTCTGCTTCTTCTTCTTCTCCTTCTTCTTCTTCTTCTTCTTGCCTAACAGAAGAGGGCGCTCTTTCCCTTTCTAATGCTATAATGACGTATGAGTCTAACTAAAGTGAAATGCAATCATTAAGTTCCCTAATGACTATTCTTTAGTAGTAATAATAATAATAACAACAACAGCAATAATAATAATATTTAATTTTTCCTATTAGACATTGGTGCTAGGAAAAGAAATCTAAAATACAATAAACAAACACTCAATTTTCCAGGCCTTATTTTTGCATTCGAGATGATATATTTTCTATATTTGTAATTCTATAAATGATTAAGTCAAAAAATTTTAAAAGCAAATGAATTTTTCTTATATCAAGTCGCATTAGTTGCATCATTTCAAGTGCTTGTAAACATTATTTGTACTTTATCACAAGGATCCTTAGACTCATCCCTTCACATTACTGCTTTTATTATGTATGTATATATATATATATATATATATATATATATATATATATATATATATATATATGTGTGTGTGTGTGTGTGTGTATATATATGTAGGGTTTTTTTATTATTTATTGTTTTGTTTTTTATTTTTTTTTCACTATTTTTCTATTCTATTCTCCTGATGTTGGATTCACTGAAGTGAATACTTCAGTCACTACTCCAAATAATAATAAAATGCATGCTTCAGTATGTTCCATCTGACCACAGCACCTTCATCAAATTCAAAGAAAAGCTGTCCAGCAACCTGGAAATAGAGACTGAGATGATTGTGGTTGTAATCGTAGCGCTGGGAATTGAGATGTGGGCACTGTAAAAAAAAAAAAAAAAAAAAAAAAACCAGCCTGCATCCCAGGAAAAAACAAAATCCACATACTATTGACAATCATGCTCTTCAGGTCAGCTCGCATGACGTAGCTATAAATCAACTAAAACATCTTCATCATCATGATCATCATCAGGATCCGGTGCTAATGGACATAAACAACCAGCAGTAAAGGGAGAAGACACTGACTAATACTATTATTATTATTATTATTATTATTGTTATTATTATTAAGACCCCTGCTGTAAACCATCTTAAATATTTACAGTTGTTCATGATAAACACGTGATGGTTGATGCACTGTGAAACGCTGTCTTTGTACACATGTTCTTCACAGTTCTGCTAGAAACACTCAGGCGAGATTGTAATGATGTATAAGTAAGCCTCATCCATGTAAGCTCTTGCTTGGTGAATGTTTGAAACAGCAGAAATAGCATGATGAATCATTAGCACTGCAGTGTATGTGTCAATCCGAACAGGTGGCTATAAGACTGATGCATCACAGTGAAGGAACACAAGCCAAAAGTGACTGTGCTATTTAAGAACTATCTATTTATTTATTTGTGTATATATATATATTTTTTTTTTTGACATAGTCAGTTTTTTTGTGTGTGTGTGTTTGCTGGAATAAATACATTTTAGTAAAGAAAATACTCTGAACTGAGAGTCTCTTGGTGTTAACAGCCACTGGTTTCTATGACAACCGATCAAACGTGCATGGTCATTAGCATATTTGATCCCGCCCACGCAGTAGTGGTGTGTGTGTGTGTGTGAGAGAGAGAGAGAGAGAGAGAGAGGGGAAGGAAGAAAGACAGACAGAGTCTATGTGTATACGTGTGGTCGTGCTGAAGCAATGCTGCTCTAATTACACTCCATCTTTCCTCTAAACACCGCTCTTCACTCTGTACCTGCGCTTCACGGTAAGTGAACAATAGTTTTATTTTCTCCCATTTAACCCATTTAATCCCAAATGCTTTCCTGTTGTTTTCACATAGTTAGGGAACCAAATGCATGAAGTAGTGAAAACGTAGGTGATTCTTGCTCACTGTTAGGAAACAGAATTAGAAGTTGCTCAGTGGATGACTGAGTTATACATAAATGTGATACTAAATTGTTTAAAAAAATATAATATTTATCAGAGAATTTTCTTTACTGTGAAAACAATACATTTTCTGCTGCCACACGAACAGGGAATGAGTTAAACATTAGCTCTGATATTAACTGTTCTTTATGGTCATTCCACAAGACTGTATATAACTATAAATAGATTATAAAAAGGTATGATTGTCTGATTTTTTTTTTTTTTAAGTCGGCATTGGGGAATAAACTTTAGGGAAAAGTAGGAGATGTTTCTAGCTGTTTAAATACAATTCATAACAAACATGACATAGCTTTAAAGTGGTTTCAAAGCCATGACAAAGTCACATTTAACTTTGCTATAAGCAGATCGAAAGAATGACAAATAAAAGGGACTCTATAGTAAGAAGTAAAATAATGTATTGTTCCTTGACTGTCAAAATAAAGTGAGGGAACTGTTTACAGCTGCTATAACATAAGTGATAACAGGAACAAAATTGCTTCATGGATGCTCTAGAGCATCAAACATGTCTATAAATGATTAAAAAAGTGTGTGTTTATTCTTTAGCAAAATTCGGTGGACTAGCAAAACCAAGTCTGTTGATCAGTTAGACTCAATTATCTAAAGAAAGCTCATTATTATCATTGTTTCTTTCCTGTAACTAAAACATAGTGAATCATTTGTAATAGTAGAAGTTCAAAGTAAGACTAATGCTATTATAAAGTAAGTGTTAGTCTGAATAAACAGGATTATCAGCTGCTGGTGTATGAACAGCAAGTCATACATAAAGTTCTTCCAGTGGACACAACGGTCACTGTTCTCTTTTCCAAGTCCTGTGAAGAAGATATAAACATGGCAAATAAGTGCAGGGTTTAATATCTATAACTGGTTAAAGATTAAATGCACCCAATATGATCACCTTTCCACTCAAGTGTAAAGGCTCTATCTATCTATCTATCTATCTATCTATCTATCTATCTATCTATCTATCTATCTATCTATCTATCTATCTAAAAAAATTAGGTTACATGTTTAATGTCCAATGTGTCACCCAGAAAAAGTCTTCCATTTCAACATCTAGGTTGATGTTCTTGTGTTAGTCACATCTTCATAGTCAACACTGTGGTCAGCTTTTATCCTTCCTCAGTTTATTGCACTTCTGTGTTTTGGTGTTGTGGACAGCTGCTTTGCTTGTACTCGGTGTTTGCGTGTTTGTGTACGTGTTCAACGTTGCATATGTGTTTGCCTTTCCTCTGCGCTCTTTCATTAGGACTCCATCAGCTGTCCTACACTGTAATGCTCTGACAGACCGTTTCTACATCCAGCCTCAAGATGAATGTGAATAGCTTATTAAACAAATGGAGTAAGTAATACATATTTGAATTGTGATTTTAGGCCTTATATGATGTTGCATGTCTAATCTAATCTAATCTAATCTAATCTAATCTAATCTAATCTAATCTAATCTAGAGTGATGCATAATTGGCTAATCAGTGATGCACAATTATTGACATTTGCACTTTTAAGATCACCGGAGGAAAAAACTAACTTCTTATAAATACATTAGACAATACAATTTACTGTTATTGTAACATCTATTATACTAAACCTCAACCAAATTTTATTATAGACTTGATCACTCTCTTTAGAAGGCATACACAGTATATACAATATGTAGCACTATAATCATAATGTTATAACTATAATTATAATGTCTTGTCTTTGTAACGCAGCGCTATGAAATTCTGTATTCTGATTGGACAGAAAGTGTCTATAACAGTGTATATACATTTCTATAACAGTGGCTCGGGCAGCAGCACGGTTTATATTAACACACTCGTTCTGGTACATTATTGTTTCTATATTAACCATTTATATGAACACTTATCTATGAGGAAAAATGTATCCGGCATTTTTAGACTTCATTTTAGACTGCATTTTTTATTCTGCAGTTTTTTTTTTGCATCATTACAACATACACTTGACTTATTTGACTTCTACAATAATAAGTGGTGCTCTAAATGTTACAAATGTTATATTATATTTAATAAACAAAACATTTAATTGTTGACAAATTGCTGTTTTAGTATTTAGTAAAATAATTTAGGATGAAGGAGTGGACTAGGTGTCTTTCTTGCATGGTACAGGTAAGAGCGCAGTCAGCATTGTCTTCTTATGTTACTCAGAAGTGTTGGCTCAGTAGGTTAGCAGGCATCATATCCTGTGTGGTTTGTCACCTGCATCACATTTATAGGGCCAGTAAGTGTATCGCTGCCATGCTGCTGCTGATGAAACTAGAGGCGTCAGTTACTGACGCACAGCTACAGTGTGATAGCTGAGAAGCAGGCGATTTCCACTGTAGCACCGGATATAAAACAGCAAGGATGTCTTCAATGTCATGATGCGTCCACAGTGTAAATAAAACACACCTATCGAGACTATCTAGGCATTTACATCTTAAACTCAGAGTTATTTTACATTACATTTACAATGAAATATTTACAAAAACATTAACATAATTCATCTTTGTTATAAAGTAATAATGCACCTGTAAGCCTGATACTCCACATAATCTAAACCTCAATTAAAATCAGTGGTTATGTAACAAAGTCTTATGAGTCTTATTAACCTTGTATTGCTGCTATAACAAAAGTGATAACAGGAACTACCTTATATCATGGACATTCTACAATATTTAGTGTGACTGTTGTTATTATTATCATTATCATCATCATCATTATTAATTATTATTATTATTATTATTGTTGTTGTTGTTGTTGATGTTATTGAACCTGATTGGTCCAAAGCGCATTTTATGACATCACAGCTCAGCTAATATGTAACCTGTCTTGAATAAGTTCTATATACCCCCCCCCCAAAAAAAATAAATAAAATAAAATAAATAAATAAATCAGCCAATAAAATCATAATACAAATTATTTAAATGATACAGATTCAAGTATATTAAAATGATGGCCCTGTTTCTTTAACACCCGCTCTGATATTAATGTTACAAAGCTTGTATGTAAAGTAATGGGCTTAAAATGAGAACTAGCACCAGATTAATGACTTCATTTAGACGGTGAAGGTGATCCTGCAGTCTACCATGACCCATGACCCACACATTCCTCAATCCTCTCTCATTCCCTCTCTCAGTCTTTCTCTAAATCTGTATATTTGTTCGTGCTAGCTTTTAATTAATGAAGCCAAATTCCTGTAGGGAGTAAGGAGTATTTCACTCGTCGGAGTTGGAGAACCTCCCTGTCTGTATCCTGGACAACCCTTCCCTGTACTTTAGCATTAGGCAGGAAAACACACTGTCCCACTTCCTCTTCTCTTTCTTTCCTCACATCTCGTATCTGTATTCTTGCATGAGGCCCGACCTCTAAACTGTTTTGAGTTCTTTCTCTTGACAAGGTTGACTCCTTGTCAAGGTTTAGCAAATACACCTTTCCTTGTGATAACATGTGATAAGGCTGCGTTTCAGTTCTTGTATTAATTGTACAACGTGGTCAAAAAGTCTGTCCACTACATTAAATCAACTATACAGTTCATTTATACAATTCTTAATGATTTTAATTAATCATTCTTCTCAATATAATAGCGTTTGAATTCAGTATATTGCATCATAATGATTATTAATTGAAGCACAAGGTGTGCAAAGAGGATTCAAAAAATAAACATTTTTGACTCCTGATAATAAGAGGAAGACTCACAAGTTCCTACTGATACTACTTCACTTTTTTGGTTCGTCTTTCTACCTCACTACCTCTCATTCATAAGCGTTTAAAGGTCTAATAGCATTCAGGTATGTTGCAATTGCACGTCATTGTGCGACCTTTCTCCACCTTTCGGCCTCGCTCCAGCTCCACAGACGCAGTATGACTCTCAGGAGTGGAGCAGAAAGCATTTAGCACACCATTGATCCCTTAGTGGGTACATTTGGCTGCTCATGCTGTTGTTAACAGGACAGGCAGCTTTAAAAGAAGGCTTTTGTGGGAATGAGAGAAATGCTTCAGGGTGTTGTAAAGAGCGGTGAAGTAAGAGCTGGCTGCTTAAATCCGTCCGCAGATAAGAGCATATTGAGGAAGTGCGTGACGTGCGAGTGTGTTAATCAAGTAGAAGTGGGGGGAAGACGCAGGAATTTTTGCAAGTCGGGTTAGCAAAAAGCATCTGATAGGAGATTTGTTCATAGAACGGAAATGTTTTATCTTCACACTAAAAAATGTAGTTTGTAAATTGGTTCTTTTTAAATGGCCTCACTGACAAACAAATAAAGTATACAAATAATATCGCAGCCAGTAGGCTTAAGCTAAATTATTTGGTGCTAAGCATATAGCATCTTCATCAAGTGCCTATATCATGGTCAGGGTCATAATGGATCCAAAGCTTATACCAGGAATGCTGGATGTGGGGAAGGAGTTGCCGGTCCATCACAGGGAACCAGATCCACATTCACACCTATTCTCTCCATTACTGAAATTTCACAATTACCTACAACTTTAGCTATCTGTAAATGTTACTTATAAAATAGTGCAGCTGTAGAGAATGTCTGTAAGCAAACTTACTATGCCAATATGTCTGCATTTCACTGTTTTCTTAAATATCTACCTCCCTTTATATTTGGATTCTGATTTAGCCTCTCCAGCACCAGAATACTAGGCCTCATTAATCCTCAGAATTCTCATGAAATCCTCATCATAATCTTTGTTTTTATTTGGTCTTGGCAAAATCTTGCCATCTTTCCAGTTGCAGCTTTGAGCCATTTTATCCCATGTTTGTTTGTTTTTTTCTGATAATTTCGACTTGTTTACTGATTGACAGCTTTTACCTTTGCTTTTTGTTTGTTTTTGTTGGTTTTGACCCTCTTGCCTTGAACCTTTTGCTGGGTATTACCCAGTTGAGGATGGGTTCCCGTTTGGCCTGGTTCCTCTCAAGCTTTCTTCCTCATAACGTCTCAGTGAGTTTTCTGTTGCCTCCATTACCACTAACTTGCTCATTAAGGATAAATACAAATTTATATTTAAAATTTTATCATTCATCAAGCAGCTGATAAATAAATAAAATGGGGGCCATGGTAACTTAGTGGTTAAGGTGTAGGCCTACTGATCGAAATGTTGTGAGTTTAAATCCCAGGTCCACCAATTTGCCACTATTCGGCCCTTGAGCAAGGCCCTTAACCCTCAGTTGCATAAAATGAGATAAAATGTAAGTCACTCTGGATAAGGGTGTTTGCCAAATGCCAGAAATTTTAAATTTAATTTAATTCAGTTGAATTTTCCGACTATGAATGTGTCATATGATTATTCTAAAATAAGCGCTGCACTCTACTCTTGCAATATATGTGGACACCTGACCATCAAACCCATACTGAACCCATACCCACTAGAGTTAGTGTCAGTATAATAGCCTCCACTCTCCTGAGTAGGCCATGTCTTCATGTCTTTACTTTGCGCACAGGGGCATTATCATATATGATGTATAACAGGTTTGGGCCTCTTACTTCCAGTGAAGGGATTTCTGCAGCATACAAATACATCATATACAATTGTTTGCTCCCAGCCTTGTGGTAACATTTTGGGGAAGGATCACATATTGGCGTGATGGTCAGGTGAAAACAATATCTGCACTCTCAGATTGTTTTGGATTGTATTTCCTCTTTGCCTTTTCTTTGCAACAATATTGTTCATACCTAACCCAGAAGTGGCACTGTAGTTACATATCATACGATATCATGGTAAAATTTTCAGATGATGCCTTTGTCTAGGAGCATCTGATGGATGTAAACATACCTTGAAAAACAGAGAGACAAATGTTTGGCACAGTTTGAATGTCATGTTGCCTACTGTTGCCCTTTTGTGTAGAGATGAAGAGGGAGAGAATGTGAGGGGGGAAAGCATGGGGTCCTCTGCCAAAGCTTTCCCAAACATGTCTAGACCAAACTATGCCACACAAGCTGATCTCAAATTTCTTCTGTCAACTGTAAATTAACTCTGTTAACTCTCAGGTTATTGTTCATTCATTCATTCATTCATTCATTGAAACAAGTAACATTTTTTCCAATACAAAAAAAGAAATAAATGATACAAATACACAGAAGAAAAATATTATTATTCAATAAGGGCCATATTCAAAGTCGTGGTATTGAATTAAAAATGATTACATTTAGTATACGTTTGTATTCGTATATGTTATATTTAATTAGATATAAAATAGAAAGAAAAATCAAAATATTGGACATAAAACCATGAATTAATATAACTGACAAATCAAAATGTGCACACTTAACTGTGGACAATTTGCAGTTGTGCTGCATCAAGTGCTATTTTATAAATCATATTGTTACATAAAACCAATATTCACAGTAAGTAAAGTGATTATGTGATCAATACAACTAAGATTATTCATGTAGTAAAATACAGGCAATAGACTCTATTAGATGCATTATTATATATGTATTTTTTATTTTAGAATATTTTGCAAGAGTAAATTAAACTTCCAGACTAAAAGAATAAAGGTAATGTAAATAAATAGTATGTACAGTTACTAGTATTGCTATGAAGTAAACAAGGAGGAAATCCCATTAGATCACCATTAAAGAAGAATAGCTAAATATGCTGTCGAAGCACGATCACTTAAATCACCGCTGCAAAGACAACACAAGAGCAAAATGTTATACGTGAATTAATAAAGATTTGCTCAGTTTGTGAGATATTCATGCACATGCGATGCATGAGTAATTATTTCAAGCAAATACGTCTCTATGGGGAAAAGTTTTGTCACATGGGCTGGAGGAGAAACAACGCTGTCATTGCTGACGCCGTCATTTCTGTCTTCTCTCAGCATGAGTTACTGGAATGTCTGTGTTGTGTACAGACGCTTTACTGCTTCTAGGGTAGCTGTGAAATCGGCACATCTTTCACATGATGCCACACTTTTACATGACTGGACCCTAAAGCTTGACTTGTACACAGTTTGTATGTCTGCTGTCATCTGTACACATTTTGTTTCATTGTTTTAATTTGTGTCGCTCAGTGAGGATGTTATTTTGCACTCAGGGTAGTTAATTAATTGAATCCTGATTGGAAAATGTTCACCGACGATGCGGCCCGACACGAACA